>NC_082646.1:36276201-36583831 GCF_028023285.1 Balaenoptera ricei | reverse complement strand
CCACACAGGGCTGCATAAGATTAAATGGCATACGAGAAAATATTCTGAAAATGTAAAGCTCTCTGTAGATGTAATTAATAATAATTTTCAGCACATCATCTCAGAGCTCTGACAGGGTTTGAAGATGTTACACTTGTCTCATTTCTGCCTCCCAGGGATGTTGTGGTTTTTGAATGAAAAAATAAATATCTGAAATAAATATCTTATTTGAATATATCTGAATAAATATCTTAACAATGTGTCCAGCATATAATAAACAATAACTGATGACTTAGTATTCTGATAATTTGTAATTACTATTTAATTTGCCTGATTCCCATGCTAGACCATGAATTCCTACACAACAGCTACTCTATTTTAGTTAGTGTTGCACCACTATCACCCAGAATATTGTAAAGAATTAATAGTCATTAAATTAATTTATTATTATTAATAATTATATTAATACAAAAAACAACATAAAAACAAAACATCAAGTATCACAATGGAACAATAGAGAAGGTAAAAATTCAGAAGCTGCCTGGTGCTGAACAGCTAAAACTGATGGAGAAATAAACATATTATACGCTTTTTGTCAAGTTACAGGATTTTTCCAAGAAATATATTTCTGTCTCATAGGCCCTTTAGCAGACTGCTGCAGTTGGTATATGTGGTGCTGGCACGTGTAAAGAGCCTGCCACAATAAAATTACAAGGGCTTCTGCCTATAAAATTTTATATACTGCAGACTTTGAATCTGCATTACTTTGCAGAAGCAATAGATTTTTTTTTTTAAACTTGGTGGTTGTTAAGAAAAAAGAACTTAAGAAAAAAATTATTAAGTTCTTGAACTTGTCACTGTGAAAAATGAATCTATAGACCAAAGTCTTAAACACAAATCATTACAAAGGAAAAATTTATTACTTAAATAAAAGTGCTATAAATTAAGGAATTCTGCAGTATATAAAATCTTATGGCCATGAGATCTTGTTGTATGCTAATCACACTGCTTAAAGCTCTTCACTCACGTGCAAGAGTGGTGCTAGATCTTTAAAATATGCATACGACACGTTTGACTACACATTTAGAAATTCAAACTCATTATCAAGCTGAAAATTTGTTTAAATTTCTGTCTCCTGGCCAATGTTTTTCATTTTTTAAATAAATTAAAATATAAAAACTTCAGCAGAACAAGTTTTTATGAAATAAAAGTATGTTTTATTATGTTGCACAACAATAAATTGATACTAAGCCTCCTAGATTGTTAGGCAAAGATGTGCTTATTGAGTTCCAAAATCATTTATGTTTTATTGACCGTTGCTCCGAGAAAAAAAAATGGGTCTTCATCTCTTTAATTATCTCCTCTGTTCAAGCTTAGCTCAGAGAACTAAAGCCACAATGGTAAATGTAGTGAAGCAAGTTTCTTTATGTTTATGGGAACAGTTTTTACAGCAGGCATCTGAGATCATAATTGCTGCTGCAAACATCAGTCCAATGAATGTCCTTCTTATACAAAGGGCAAGTACATGATTAACAGTGGGACACATTCCACCATGTGAGCAGTGACGACAATGACTTCCAAAACAATCAGTCAAGTTGACAGCATTTATTTTTATTTATTCCACAACTGTATATATATTTTTTGGGGGGTGAGATTTCCAACATGTAATGCCATACTGCTCTAACTACTTATGCAGTAAGGATATCTTAATTCTATTTCTTTCTTGTTCTGAATCTATTATTCAAAAATTCACCGAAACGAAAAGAGACCTCAAAGACTACATTGAAATCTAGATTACATTTCTTAAAAGTAGGTTTCCTTACTTATTCAAAACTATGTTGATCTGTTCCTTAGAAATGGGATGAGTGCTTTGTTCTTATATGTTTTTTGGTACTTATACTTTCTTAATTGTGTTATTGTTATGTGGATATATTCACCTACTTCCCACAGAAGAGGTACACAATACATAAATAATTATTGGATAAATTATATCATTGGACATACATGTTATAAAAATATTTAAGTCTGGTTGATTTTCTTATTATTCAATTGACTTTTGAATATATCTTTTCTAAGTAAGAACTTAACTACCATGGTTATCCAGCAAATGAGCTTTTCATAAATGGTGAAGTTAAAACATACACTAAAAAAACATTAGGTAAACATTGTGACAAAGAGGGATTATGGAATCTAGAGTGGATGATTCTTATATCTGGCTGAACAAAAGAATCATTGCTACACATGTTCAAAAATACCTATTCCTTAATTGTAGCCATCTAAATCCACTCTCTCAACACATCTTTTCCCCCAAACCAAAAATTCAACAATACATGTAAAGAAAACCACATAAGATCAACCATAACAGCATTTCTAAGAGATGGAAAAAAACATGAACTTCAAATTATCCATAAACAGAGAAATAAACATGAAATCCCAGTAGTGCTTTGACCAGAGGTCTAGTGGCCACTCCAAACCTGTGGGCATGGAGAGTGGGAAGGAGAGTTTAAGAGACTCCATGAAAAGGAGAAGAGGGGAGTAAAGGACTTTGAGTACAGAGAAAATTATCCCTAGAAAGATAAAGTCCAATAGGAAGAGCTAAATTACTAAACAGATTTCTGAGGCATGGTTCAGAAATGATGGTTCATAGCATCAACTGCAAGAAAGAAATAAAAAAATAAATTACTAGGTGCCCAAAGGAGAAGAAAAATGAAAATTTAAACATGGGGAATTGAAGAAAAGCATGTAAACAACAAAGAGAATGAAATTGAGATATATAACCTTTTTTTGTCTATATTCCTTATCAACCACTATCTCTCTGACCACTTTCTTTTTGTCTCACTTTCGCTCTCTCTCTCTCTCTCATTGTTATCCTTGGTGGAAATTACATGTATTCTCCCCAAAGGATGACAATGAAACAGAACTAATTATATTTACTGTATAATTTAGTAAAACTTTGCAGAAATAAGAAAAATATACCTTAGATCTATATATTGTGTGCCTGAGCTAAAACAAGTAACTCCAAGACATATCTTACTAAAACTATTAATCTTTAAAGATAATAAAAATACCTTAGCGTCTATAGGAAAAAAGGTAAAATTACTTATAATTACTTACAATAGTAAATAATTATAGACTGCTGTAGACTTCTGAAGAACAATACACAAAGAAAGGAAACAATGCAGCAACAATTTCAAGAAACCTAAGGAAACAAAATTTGAGTCAAAGACTTTATGCCCAGCAAAACTTTTCTTCCTCAAGGATCAAGAATATAGAATAATAAACATGCAAGAACCCAGGGAACACTATACACACTGGCTATTTCTGCAGAATCTATTATATGGGTAGCTTCATCCACTAAAATATAACAAAAAATTTCAGCAAGAGAACTGCTGATGTGCATTTATATATTTAATTCTAGAAATAATTTTAAAATAAGGGCAAGGATATGAGTGGATGAACAGTATGAAAATTTTATATACTCTGGCAAAGCAGAGAGTATTCAACTATAAAATGAAAGCAGAAGGGAGGGAGAAAAGTAAAAATATAATGAGATAATTAAATGTTGTGTATCTAATAGATGTGAGTTAAAGGACACCACCTAAAAATGAAAATCAGATAGTAAAGTGCTAAATAAGGGGGGAAAAAAACAGGGGCAGGAATTTAGGGATTATGAAGTATAAATACAAAGATAAAAAATGGAACAAACATCCTAAATTTCCTAAATGCCAAAAGAAATTTTAAGAAACAAAGAAGGCACAATAAATTGAGAAACACAGTAAATAAAATACTGAACACACAGTAATTATACTAAAAATGGCAGTTAAACCCAAACATATCAGTCATATCAATAAATGGGAATAGGTTTAACTCATCTTTTAAAATAAAAAGATTTTTAAATTGGCTTATAAAGAAAATCCAAATCTATACTGTATACAAGAAACACATTTAAAGCACAGTCATTACAAAAAATAAATGAATGGCAAAAATGTATCTGGCAAATGGAAACAATAGGAAAGAAATCTTAATATGGACAAAGTAGAATGCAGGCAAAAAGCATTAAAGGAGACAAAAAATGCCAGAAACTTCAGGTGACACAAGGAGATATAAATAGAAAAACAATAACAATAATGTCTACTTTCCTGTTGAATTGTCTGTCTTATTGAGTTGAAAGTCTTTGTTTTATATATAAATAGTATATAACTCTTTTGTCAGTGTCATGCATTACAAATATCACTCATAGGACTAGTCATATGTTTGACTATATGACTTGTATTTTCACTGTGATAATTGTCTTTTGATGACAAAATTTCCTAATTTTATTGTAGCCCAGTTTATTTATTTTTTTTTATTTTTAGTGCTTTTGTATAATGTTTTAGAAATCTTTCCTTACCACATTTCAAGAAGATATTTTTCTGTGATATATTTTGGAAATTTTGTTGTTTTAAAAACCTTTCACTTTTTGTTCTGCTTTCCACCTTACATTATGTATGATGTGAAATAGGAGTCAAGTTATAATTTTTTCCCATATGGGTATGAAACTGATTCACTACTTCTTAAAAAGACTGTACCAACACTCTGTATTACTTTTTTTTTTTTTTTTTGATATATCAGGGGCACATATATGTGAAAAATTCATGTATGGTTTCTTTATTTTATTCCATTTGTTTATTTGTGTACACTTGTGTCAGTATCATACTGCCTTAGTTACTATAACTTTATAGTAAGTTGTGGTACCAGGTAGCCCACTCTCAAGCTATGTTCTTTTCCAAGATTACCTTGGCTAATATGAGCAATTTGCATTTCCATATAAATTTTAGAAATTTGTCAATGCTTACCAAAGACAACGAGATGAGATTTTGATTGGTAGAACATCGAGTCAATACATCAATTTGGAAAACAATTGACAGTTTTATAGTTTTTAATTTTTTTATTATTTTTTTTTATTGGGATATAGTTGTTTTACAATTTTGTGTTAGTTTCTTTGCCATACAATGGAGTTCCCTGTGCTACACAGCGGATTCTCATTATTATCTATTTTATACATATTAGTGTATATATGTCAATCCCAATCTCCCAATTCATCCCACCCTCCTTTCTCCCTCTTGGTGTCCATATATTTGTTCCATATGTCTGTGTCTCTATTTCTGCCTTGCAAACTTGTTCTTCTGTACCATTTTTCTAGATTCCACATATATGCATTAATATACGATATTTGTTTTTCTCTTTCTGACTTACTTCACTCTGTATGACAGTCTCTAGGTCCATCCACGTCTCTAATAATGACCCAATTTCATTCCTTTTTATGGCTGAGTAATATTCCATTGTATATATGTACCATATCTTCTTTATCCAGTCTTCTGTCTATGGGCACTTAGGTTGTTTCCATGTCCTGGCTATTGTAAACAGTGCATCAGTGAACATTGGGGTGCATGTGTCTTTTTGAAGTATGATTTTCTCCAGGTGTATGCCCAGTAGTGGTATTGCTGGGTCATATGGTAATTCTATTTTTAGTTTTTTAAGGAACATCCATAGTGTTCTCCATAGTGGCTGTATCAATTTACATTCCCACCAACACTGAAAGAGGGTTCCCTTTTCTCAACATGCTCCCCAGCCTTTAATAATTGACAGTTTTAAAATTGTGTTATCTCCTTTCCTGTTTTTGCATTATATATTGAGAATAAATTATCAAACACTAATTTAGAGTTATTTCATGTTTTAATTTAATGATCATTTCATGAAAGTTCCCTATTTATCTCTGAGAATGTCTACCATTTGAAGTCTACTTTCTGATTTTATTCACTTTGTTTAGTGTTGATATGGTGTACATTTCATTCTTTTATTTTCAAGCTATCTTTATTATTATAGTTGGGAGTCTATCTTGTAAGCTGTATATAGTTGCATTTTGTTTTGTTTTTCCAAGATGGCAATATTTGTTTTATAATTTTTTTGTTCAATTTAATATAAGTCCTAAAATATTTAGATTTAAATCAACTATTTTACTGTTTTACTATTTGTCCCTCCTGCTGTATATTTTGTTTCTTTCTGTTTATTTAAATACTTTTGAAGTATTTTTTATTATTCCATATTTTTTCCACTTCATAGTTTATTATGCATTGTTTTACTATTCTTTTAGGGATAATCTAGAGCTTAAAACATGTCCTTGACTTGTTAAAGCCCAATAAATATTAGTACTGTTACCCCATCCCAAACAATGTGAAAACTTTAGAACATTTTCTCTTCATTTACTTCACTTTGTGTGTGTGTGTGTGTGTGTGTGTGTGTGTATAGCATTGTTTCCATATATTTCATTCTGTATATATCTTTTAATCTAAGTACATTGTTGTTATTGTTTTATACAGTCATTCTTTACATAGATTTGCCCATCTATTTATCCATAGCTCTTTATTTCTCCCTGCACCTCTGATTTATTTTATGATATTTTTCTTTCTGTCTGAGGAAATTTCTTTAGCATTTCTTTTATGGACCTGCTGGGATGAATTATCTTAGTTTCTGTTTGTCTAAAATATTTTTATCTTGATTGATTTTTGAAATGTATATGTATGTGTGTGTATATATATATATATCAATATATATAATTTTTTTTTTTTATGGGTTGGATTTGAGGCTGATGTTTTTTTTTTCTTTTTCTTTTTTTTTTTAATTAATTGATTTTATTTTTATTTTTGGCTGTGTTGGGTCTTCGTTTCTGTGCGAGTGCTTTCGCTAGTTGTGGCAAGCGGGGGCCACTCTTCATCACGGTGCGCAGGCCTCTCACTATCGCGGCCTCTCTTGTTGCAGAGCATAGGCTCCAGATGCGCAGGCTCAGTAGTCGTGGCTCACGGGCCTAGCTGCTCCGCGGCACGTGGGATCTTCCCAGACCAGGGCTCGAACCCGTGTCCCCTGCATTGGCAGGCAGATTCTCAAGAACTGCGCCACCAGGGAAGCCCAATATATATAATTTTTTTCTTGAGAGAGGATTTCTCTGAGTTTCTTATTGTTTCCTTTGTTTTCTATCTTGGTGCTTTGGTGTATGTCTTCACCTAGCTCTTCTAAGTCAATAACAAACTAACATAGTCTCCTTTTAAAGCAACTACAGAATTTTTCAGTTAGAGAATTACGTTTTTCTAGCCTCAAAATCCTTTGGAAATTCTGTTTTTAAAATATTAGTCAAGCTGTCTTTTAGCTCTCATGTGCACTCACTGGAATATATAATATAACTAATTTCCTTCTTCCAAACTTAGAATGGCTGTTACTGTTTTGTTGGCTTGATGGGGCTCTGATGTATGTTCTTGGGAACTCCAGGTGTCAGCAGACCCACTGGTGAAGGGAACATGGAGCCTCTATTTCTGTGGCCAGTAATGGAGGGTGTGAGGGCTGCTGCTTTTCTACCTAAAAATCTTATACCCTCCCAGAAAACTAGAGGGCTCAACTCATTGGTTCAGACCCTTCTTGGTAGCCTGGGACAAATATTAACCCTCATCTCAACCAGTAAACTCTTTCCAGTATCCTGACTCCACAGCTCAGATAGTGGCCTGCCTCACTCAACCCAGAGGTGAGTAATCCTCACACCAAGTGTTTCTGCCCAGGTTCCCACAGAACTCAAGGAAGACCTCAGAAACCATTTTACTGAGGAGAAGTAAATAGAGTGGTATTTTTAGTCTATATGAAGAGCTGTGTTAAGGTCATCAACTTCCTAAACATCTCCACAGTTATTTACATAAGAAGAGCTTGAAGGTTAATGTACTTACATCTGCAATTCAAATTCTGCACTTTCTTTTTTGCACATTGTTATAACTGACCTTCCCAGATGGGGAATTGCACCCAAGAACTCCTCAACTCATAGATACTAAATATTATAATAACAAGGTCAATAAGATACCATTCAGTGTATTGGAACTGTAATTTACTAGATGACTGACAGTACACTATTCTTTGTAAAAACAATAAAAACAAAGTTTTGAAGTAATTTTCTAGCTAGTTAGGTTGTTACCTATCCAAATTGGTATTCATAGTTGTCAACTTATGGTACATCTTAAAGGTCAAGATCAGAATGCACACGTTGAATTTTCAAAATGTTCCCTTAGCCATACTTTACGGTCTGTAGTTCATTCTAATTGCTCAAGTTACATAGTAGTTACTTCACAGTATTCTTCCTTGGGCTTTATGAAAGTGAATACTACATTTAGGTAGCTCAGTGATAATTGATAACACCAGAGACACAGATTATAGGGAACATAAGATCCTGCTGCCTTTATGTACGTGTACATTTCTCATAAAATAGATTTAATTACTTGCAAAAGTCTTCATCATATGTCTTGATGTAGCATATTGTATTTCAACAAAAGTAAAAGTAGAATCAGGTGCTGGTCTGTCCTGTGACACAGTTATACTCCTATTTATACTCCTAGTATTATTTGTATAAATCCTTATGCCTGTGTTTAAAATTCAGAAGTATATTTTTGGTCAGCAGCATTCTGAAATATAGTTTTGAATAATCCTCTGTCTACCTGGGTTATTTTCAGGATTTCCAGGAGGTATAAGATAAATGTAAAGTGATATCTTGATTGGTTATTAAACTGCTTATTTGTTTTATAAATCAGCAGTGGATTCAGGCTGTAATATATTCACCATGATTATTCTTTTCTTACTTGAAAAAATCTCTAATTTATATGGATATGTAAAATGGAACAGAAAAGCTGTAATGTATAATAAATCAAAATAACAGAAAAATCTAGTAGAAATTCATTTTGAAAAAAAAATTCTTAGAGCATTTGAAATCAAGTAAAGAATAAAAATGTATTTGAACATGAATTATTTACAAAGTCTTGTAACAGGTGAGATAGGGATAAATAACATAATGTAATCCTACTTTCAAGTAGTTTAATATGAAGTAAAGGGTCAGTGAGGAAAATTACTATATGTAATAGGTAGAAAGACAAAAGTTCTAAATAGATATGTAGTTAATAAATTGTCCTCAGTTAGTTTGGGAAACATGATTTTTTTTTTTTTGGCAACTCAAAAAACACATTAGTACATTAAAGGCTCTTATACTAAGGAAAAATCCGTTACTTATTTAATATTGAACTTCATTGATCTTTGAACCCTAATCACACCTTATTTTTTTCCAAAACACCTACTAATGTCCTTTGGAAAACCCCTTTGTGGAACAGTTAGTTGGGTACTTATTATATCTAGCAGAAGTAATTAAATGTAATGAATCCTGATTGTGGGAACTATGAAAATATCACAGAGTCAGTGGTCTGGGGCATGAAAGAATTAGAAGGATATTTCAAAGGTGAACCTATAAATAGGAACTGCATATAAAAATATGGAGGAAATAAATGTTTCAAGCTTTAATAATCACATAAGCAAGCACTTGAAGCAACATTTCTGAAATAAGGGATATTTTTGAAAAGTAATATAGTTATCAGATGAAAAAATTATTGACATGAGTGTGTTTGTGTGTACACAGCACTGAAAACATACATAGGAATAGACTATTTTGACATGAAAGAGGAAATAACAGCCTCTAAATAATGTTGCTTCATGGAAAATAGCTCAATTATTTCAATTTTAATAAAATTATGATAAACAAAACATTACAAGGCTAAATCAGATCATTCATTTATGTATGCAACACATTTACTTAGTTTAGATACATCAGGTAAATTCTGAGGGTTAGAGATACCTAAGTGAGCCAAAATAAAAAATTCCTCCCTGCATGGAGTTGAGACTTTAGTTTATCCTTTAATCAGATAATTATAGAAATAAATTTAAAATTACAGTACATGGTTTAAATGTACAACCTCTGATAATTGTGTTTAAAAGGAAGAGATGTTTGAGTTGAGGTTGAAGATGAGCAGGAATTGACAAGGTGAAGGTTATATGAGGCATGTCAGCAGAGGGCACAAAGACCTAGTGGAGGGTGAAACACGGTGACTTCAAGGATGGAGCAAAGACCAGTGGGGCTGGGACAACAGAGTGGTGTGGCAAACATGGAGTCTCTGTGCACATAATGCCCAATTAGTAGTTGACAAGAAAATGATTTCATTTCTTAAATATAAATACCAATATGTTAACAGGATTTTTTGTTGTTGTTGTTGTTTTGTTTTTTTTAAATTTATTTATTATTTATTTTTGGCTGTGTTGGGTCTTTGTTTCTGTGTGAGGGCTTTCCCCAGTTGCGGCAAGCGGGGGCCACTCTTCATCGCGATGTGCGGGCCTCTCACTATCGCGGCCTCCCTTGTTGCGGAGCACAGGCTCCAGACGCGCAGGCTCAGTAGTTGTGGCTCACGGGCCTAGTTGCTCCGCGGCATGTGGGATCTTCCCAGACCAGGGCTTGAACCCGTGTCCCCTGCATTGGCAGGCAGATTCTCAACCACTGCGCCACCAGGGAAACCCCTGTTAACGGGATTTTGATAGACTAGATTGTTCCGTTGATTTAAACAACTATGACACCAATGCTTTTTGGAATGAATAATATTTGACAACATGAAAGTTCAGTTTAGCTGAACAAATATTTCTTGAGTCAGGTCCTAAAGGTAAGAAAATGAATATGATACAACCCCTGTTGTTGAAGGAGACAGACACATAAATATCTGTTGGTACCTAAGATCCCTCAAAGGCTTTCTGAGTGAGGTGAAGCCTGAGCTGACACATGATGAATAAACAGACAGGACTTAAATCTGGAATAAGAAGGGTGATCAAGATAGAGCTGCATAAGCAGATATGTGAGGCTTGAGAAAATAATGTTTCTGAGAACCCTAAGTAGTTTAATGTTAGCTAGAATATAAAACGTGAGAAGGGAAGAAAAGGGAGAGGAAGTAAGGAAAAAAAAAAAGCAGAAAAAGAAAGTGTTATATTACATTAAGTCTCTACAAAAACCATTCTGAGGGACGCGGATTTTTTAGATCAGGGATAGAAAACTATGACCAGAGGCCTAATTTTGGCTCACTGCCATTGTTTGGTAATAAAGTTTTATTAGAACACAAACAAACCCATTTGATTAGGGTTGTCCATGACAGTTTTCATACTTCCAATGGCAGAGTTTGTAGTTTGCTAGAGACTGTATGGCCCACAAAGGCAAAAATTATTATCTAGCTTTTTACAAAAGTTGGCTGACTTTCTATAAATAATGAGTCATATACAGTATTCAAGCAAGAACATTTCACCTTAGATTTCATTTTAACTGAAATATATATGTATATATATATGTGTTATGTGTATATATCTACCACTTTTTGAGTCTCTACTATGTGTTAGGCACCAGACTATATGATTTACACGTATTCATCAAATCTCAAAACTAATTTCCTAGGTAGACAGTAAAATCTCCCATTTTATTGATGTGAATATTGAGATTTAGGAAGGTTAAGTAACTTGTTAAGGCCCAATAATTTTGATATTTTGGAATCAGAATTAAACTCATTCTGTCTTGCTCAAAAACATATTTGTCCACAGTCTGGCAGCAGATCGGAAAAATGAAGACAAGAATTACATGAAGTCTGGTGTGAGGAATTTGTTGTACAAATCTCACCAAGCCATTATCTGGGTAGGAATTAGGTGGAAGGATGACAAAGATAAATTAAATAGTTTAGTATGAAAAATAAGCAGAACTTCTAGACTGAATTATTGATAGATTAGGTGGAATGACTAAGGGAAAAGGAGGAGTAGGAAATAACTTCTGTTTCTGGTTTGGGTACTTAGAAGGATGATGGATTCATTTATAGAGATGGGTAGTTCAGGACAGAAAGGAGATCCATGGGTGAGGCAGGAAAGATACGTGATGTTTTGTACAAGGTATATATTTTCAAGTGCCTGAAATAGATCTAAGGGAAGGACATCAGGCTCTTGATTAAAAGGTTAAAACTGGGAAGAGACACAGGGCACATGCTAGACATGCATTTGATTTCAGCAATGAGTACATAAATAGCAGAAGTTTCCCATTATATAATTTTACGAACTTTTATGAAATACATATTTTATATATTTTGTAAAAGTCCGTTAGATTTAGAAAACAGCACTGTAATATAATGTTTAAGAACACAGTACAAGCAGATTACCTGAGCTCAAATCTTGCCGCTACCAATTCCTGTAACCTTATACAATTTATTTGATTTCCCTATGCTTCTCTTTCATCTTCCCTCAAATAGCAATTAGTAACAACACTTATAAGAATGCTGGGAGGATTAAATGAGTTGATACATGAAAAGATTTTTAAATAATGCTTGTAAATGGTAAGAACCATATAGGTGTTAGCATCCATTATATTGCTTATTTTTTAAAAATCCTTAACATTTAGCATTCAAATAGGATTTTTCTACATAATTTTTGCCTACTCCATACACTGATGTTTATTCTAAAATGCAAAAAGATGAATGTGAGGCTAGAAAAAGAGGCTGACCTGAATCCAGCATTTTCTACAAACCTGTATATATACAAGTGTATATTTCATCTGTTTTCACATCTCTTTTTTAAAAAAGCAATACATTCAAAAAAATCAGCCATGGCCCTAGAGCATTGTGTAATGATAGAGTGAAGAAAGTGCTCAAAATGAAAACAAAAACAAACCCATAATGACTGGGATATGTCAAAAGGATGCAGAAGCCAACTGAGAGAGATCCCAATGGCCAAAACTGGAATAATTTGAGCAATAAAATAAAGTAGTATTGGATTAATACCCAAAGTATAAAGTAAATATCCTTTAGTCTATATTAATATAAATAAATTATTGAATAAATAAGTAAATGGAGGAGAAGAGACAAATCTACACAGAAGAATTCCAAATAATTTGTGTAGTTATCTGCACTTAAAGATGTGGAGCAAAACTCTCCCGTTTGACTGTGGGCTGTTCTAGTGACTTTCTTCCAAAGGGTACGGAAAGAGAGGGAAAAAAAGAGTAATTTGTATTGGCGAACTTGAAAATACTACCTGGGTCAATTGATCAAGGTCAACAACAACAGTAAGTCATATTGATACTATATACCCTTGATTTGGTGTGATCAGAAAGGTACCTTTTTTCCACAGCCTTCCTCCCCAGAAACATAAACCCAGGCTAATCATAAGAAAAATATCAGACAAATCCAAGTCATTCTACAAAATACCTGTTCAGTACTCTTGAAAACTGTCAAAATCATAAGAAATAAGGATTAGCTGAGAAACTATCACAGCCAAGAGGAACCTAAGGAGATATGATGAATAATATTATATGTTATCCCATATGGGATCCTGGAACAGAAAAAGGACATTAGTAAAAACTAGATAAATCTGAATAAAATGTGCACTTTAATTAATAATATATCAATATGGATTCATTAACTGTGACAAATGTACCTTACTAAATGTAAGACATCAATAATAGGAGAAACTGGATATGAGGTATATGGAAGTCCCTGTCCTATCTTTATAGTTCTTCTGGAAATCTAAAACTATTCTGAGATAAACAGTTTATAAGAGAAAATAATCAGTTACATTATGTAAAATAGCAATCATGAGAACCTTCATTATAATCTAACATTCTCCTTCATTTGGCCAAGTACTCTTATGGCAATCTCTTCAACTATGCAATTCATTTGTTTCTCTTAAAAATAAAAAATGACAATTCAATATTAACTATCGTCACCTTTGTTTCACTGAACTTTTTTCACTTTATGTGCAGGACATTATTTTCATACTTTTAAAACTTCTGGGATAAATTACTGTATTGGGTTTTTACTACATAATTGTATATTCTTAAATTACTGTTGCAGTAGCCACTGAAATCCAGGAGCTTTCTAAAGTGTGTTACTCTTTCAGCAGTTAAACAGATAAAATAAAGGAGAGGAGAACTCAAGGGTAATTTTTGTAATTTGATTCTTTAAAATGATCAGGTAAGGGGAAATCTATAAAGGGCAAGTACTCTCTAAATAGTTTTTTTTTTTTTTTTTTTAACATCTTTATTGAAGTATAATTGCCTTACAATGGTGTGTTAGCTTCTGCTTTATAACAAAGTGAATCAGTTATACATATACAATATGTTCCCATTTCTCTTCCCTCTTGCATCTCCCTCGCTCCCACCCTCCCTATCCCACCCCTCTAGGTGGTCACAAAGCACCAAGCTGATCTCCCTGTGCTATGCGGCTGCTTCCCACTAGTTATCTATTTTACATTTGGTAGTGTATATATGTCCATGACACTCTCTTACCCTGTCACATCTCACCCCACCCCCTCCCCATATCCTCAAGTCCATTCTCTAGTAGGTCTGTGTCTTTATTCCCGTCTTGCCACTAGGTTCTTCATGGCCTTTTTTTTTTTTTTCCTTAGATTCTGTATATATGTGTTAGCATACTGTATTTGTTTTTCTCTTTCTGACTTACTTCACTCTGTATGACAGACTCTAACTCCATCCACCTCATTACAAATACCTCCATTTCATTTCTTTTTATGGCTGAGTAATATTCCATTGTATATATGTGCCACATCTTCTTTATCCATTCATCTGTCGATGGACATTTAGGTTGCTTCCATGTCCTGGCTATTGTAAATAGTGCTGCAATGAACATTGGAGTGCATGTGTCTTTTTGACCTATGGTTTTCTCAGGGTATATGCCCAGTAGTGGGATTGCTGGGTCGTATGGTAGTTCTATTTTTAGTTTTTTAAGGAACCTCCATACTGTTCTCCATAGTGGCTGTATCAATTTACATTCCCACCAACAGTGCAAGAGGGTTCCCTTTCCTCCACACCCTCTCCAGCATTTATTGTTTCTAGATTTTTTGATGATGGCCATTCTGACCGGTGTGAGATGATATCTCATTGTAGTTTTGATTTGCATTTCTCTAATGATTAATGATGTTGAGCATTCTTTCATGTGTCTGTAGGCCATCTGTATATCTTCTTTGGAGAAATGTCTATTTAGGTCTTCTGCCCATTTTTGGATTGGGTTGTTCGTTTTTTTGTTATTGAGCTGCATGAGCTGCTTGTAAATCTTGGAGATTAATCCTTTGTCAGTTGCTTCATTTGCAAATATTTTCTCCCATTCTGATGGTTGTCTTTTGGTCTTGTTTATGGTTTCCTTTGCTGTGCAAAAGCTTTTAAGTTTCATTAGGTTCCATTTGTTTATTTGTGTTCTTATTTCCATTTCTCTGGGAGCTGGGACAAAAAGAATCTTGCTGTGATGTATGTCATAGAGTGTTCTGCCTATGTTTTCCTCTAAGAGTTTGATAGTGTCTGGCCTTACACTAAGGTCTTTAATCCATTTTGAGTTTATTTTTGTGCATGGTGTCAGGGAGTGTTCTAATTTCATACTTTTACATGTACCTGTCCAATTTTCCCAGCACCACTTATTGAAGAGGCTGTCTTTTCTCCACTGTATATGCTTGCCTCCTTTATCAAAGATAAGGTGACCATATGTGTGTGGGTTTATCTCTGGGCTTTCTATCCTGTTCCATTGATCTATATTTCTGTTTTTGTGCCAGTACCAAACTGTCTTGATTACTGAAGCTTTGTAATATAGTCTGAAGTCAGGGAGCCTGATTCCCCCAGCTCCATTTTTCGTTCTCAAGATTGCTTTGGCTATTCGGGGTCTTTTGTGTTTCTAAATAGTTTTCTAAAAAAAATTTCAGAAATTTAAATCTCTGGAATCACTTTTTAATAAATTATATTTACTTCGAGTACATAAATGTATTATCATGAATATTCACAATGTAGCCGCTTACTGATCTCCTTTGGGCAAATGCATTTACCGACTGTAGTTTTACATACGTGAGGTGAAAGGACATTTTCCACTTTAACATCACATGCGTATTTACACACTATATGCCAGCACCTCTAAAATGCCTTTCCTATACCAGTTATTCCGTTTGAACACATTGTTTTAGTACTTGCATGATGATGTTTCCTGAGAAAACAACAGTTTTATTTTTATACAGAAGTGTCTTTACAGTTAACTAGTTTCTTACATTCTTCCATATGTTATAAAATTAGTGGAAAAACAGAAAAGTGAAATTACTGATTCTTGTGATACTACAATCAAGATAATGATGAAATTATTCTGTATGGCAAAGCAGTGGATCTTTTAATCTCAGTTGGATGTTCATTAAAATTAAGTTGTATAAACAATGTGCAAAAGATAAGAACACAAAAAATATATACAAAATACTTGAAACAGTGTTGAAGAGAAATTCTAAAGTGGGGACTAATGTGAGCACAAAAACAAGTTTAAACAACAGTTTTTCTTCTGAGTCAAATGCAAAGTGAAGTTAACAGAGACATAAAACTGTTGAAAAAGTTAGATTACTCTTTAATTTTCTTCTCACCAAGTTTTGGAAATACATAATAAAATAATTTTTGTGTGCTTCCTGATAATTCCCCTATAAAATCTCTTACAAAATCACTCTAAGAAAGACCTTTTATTTATTTATTTTTTATTGGAGTATAATTGCTTTATAAGGTTGTGTTAGTTTTGGGCATACAACGAAGTGAATCAGCTGTATGTATACATATATCGCCTCCCTCTTGGACCTCCCTCCTATCCTCACTGCAATCCCACCCATCTAGGTCATCACAGAGCACCGAGCTGAGTTTCCTGTGCTTTATAGCAGGTTCCCACTAGCTATCTATTTTACACATGGTAGTGTGTTTATGTAAATCCTAATGTTCCAATTCATCCAACCCTTCCCTTCCTCCCCTGTGTCCACATGCCCATTCTCTATGTCTGTGTCTCTATTCCTTCCTGGGAAGTAGATTCATTTATACCATTTTTCTAGATTCTGTTAATATACATTAATATGTGTGTGAATTAATATGCAATATTTGTTTTTCTCTTTCTGACTTGCTTCACTCTGTATGTCTGACTCTAGGTCCATCTACATCTCTACAAATGACCCAATTTCGCTCCTTTTATGGCTGAGTAATATTCCATTGTATATATGTACCACATCTTCTTTATCCATTTATCTGTTGTGGACATTTAGGTTGTTTCCATGTCCTGGCTATTATAAACAGTGCTGCAATGAACATTGGAGTACGTGTATCCTTTTGAATTATGTTTTTCTCAGGGTATATGCCCAGTAGTGGGATTGTTGTGTCATATAGTAGTTCTATTTTTAGCTTTTTAAGGAACCTCCATACCATTCTCCACAGTGGCTGTATCAATTTACATTCCCACTGAAGTGCAAGAGAGTACCCTTTTCTCCACACCCTCACCAGCATTTATTGTTTGTAGATTTTTTGATGATGGCCATTCTGACCAATGTGAGGTGATACCTCATTGTGGTTTTGATTTGCATTTCTCTAATAATTAGTGATGTTGAGCAGCTTTTCATGTGTCTCTTGGCCATCAGTATGTCTTCTTTGGAGAGAAGTCTATTTAGATCTCCTGCCCATTTTTTGATTGGGTTGTTTGTTTCTTGATATTGACCTGCATGAGCTGTTTGTATATTTTTGAGATTAATCCTTTGTCAGTTGCTTCATTTGCAAATATTTTCTCCCATTCTGAGAGCTGTCTTTTCATCTTGTTTATGGTTTCCTTTGCAGTGCAAAAGCTTTTAAGTTTAATTAAGTCTCATTTGTTTATTTTTGTTTTTATTTTCATTACGCCAGGAGGTGGGTCAAAAAAGAACTTGCTGTGGTTTATATCAAAGAGCGTTTTTCCTATGTTTCTCCTAAGAGTTTGATAGTGTCTCGGCTTACCTTTATGTCTTTATCCACTTTTTAAAATAAATTTATTTATTTTATTTATTTTTATTTTTGGCTGTGTTGGGTCTTCATTGCTGTGCGAGCTTTCTCTAGTTGCAACGAGAGGGGTCTACTCTTTATTGTGGTGCCCGAGCTTATCATTGTGGTGGCTTCTCTTGTTGTGGAGCATGGGCTTTAGGCACACAGGCTTCAGTAGTTGTAGCACGCAGGCTCAGTAGTTGTGGCTTGTGGGCTCTAGAGTGCAGGCTCAGTAGTTGTGGCGCACAGGTTTAGTTGCTCCATGGCCTGTGGGATCTTCCCAGACCAGGGCTTGAACCTGTGTCCCCTGCATTGGCAGGCGGATTCTTAACCACTGCTCTACTAGGGAAGCCTGTCTTTAATCCATTTTGAGTTTATTTTTGTGTATGGTGCTAGGGAGTGATCTAGTTTCATCCTTTTACATGTAGCTGTCCAGTTTTCCCAGCACCACTTATTGAAGAGGTTACCTTTTCTCCTATGTATATTCTTGCCCCCTTTTTCATAGAATAGGTGACCATAGGTGTGTAAGTTTATCTCTGGGCTTTCTATCCTGTACCATTGATCCATATTTCTGTTTTTGTACCAGTACCATGCTGTCTTGATTACTGTAGTTTCATAGTATAGTTTGAAGTCAGGGAGCTTGATTCCTCCAGCTCCATTTTTCTTTCTCAAGATTGATTTGGCTACTCAGGGTCTTTTGTGTTTCCATATAAATTGTAAAATTTTTTGTTCTCATTCTGTGAAGAATGCCATTGGTAAATTGAGATGGATTGCATTCAATCTGTAGATTGCTTTGTGTAATACAGTTATTTTCACAGTATTAATTATTCCAATCCAAGAACATGGTGTATTTCTCCATCTGTTTGTGTCATCTTTGATTTCTTTCATCAGTGTTTTATTGTTTTCTGAGTATAGGTACTTTGCCTCCTTAGGTAGGTTTATTCCTAGGTATTTTATTCTTTTCGTTGCTATGGTAAATGGGATTGTTTTCTTAATTTCTCTTTCTGATCTTTCATTGTTAGTGTATAGGAATGCAAGAGATTTCTGTGCATTAATTTTGTATCCTGCAACTTTACCAAATTCATCGATTAGCTCTAGTAGTTTTCTGGTGGCATCTTTATGATTCTCTGTGTATAGTATCATGTCATCTGCTTTACAAGTTACAAGTGACAAATGACAGCTTTACTTCATTTCCAATTTGAATTCCTTTTATTTCTTTTTCTTCTCTGATTCCTGTGGCTAAAACTTCCAAAACTATGTTGAATAATAGTGGTGAGAGTGGGCAACCTTGTCGTGTTCCTGATTTTAGAGGAAATGCTTTCAGTATTTCACCATTGAGAATGATGTTGGCTGTGGGTTTATCATATATGGCTTTATTATGTTGAGATAGGTTCCCTCTATGCCAATTTTCTGGAGAGTTTTTATCATAAATGAGTGTTGCATTTTGTCAAAAGCTTTTTCTGCATCTATTGAGATGATCATATGGTTTTTATTCTTTAATTTGTTAATGTGGTGTATCACATGTGGTGAGATAAGAAACCAGAAAAAATAATGAGTATATATATAGAGAGAGAAGATGGAATATGGAAAGAATAAAATTTAACTCAAAGTGTATGGTCTATTAACATTTAAGATCTTCATTTATCTTTGTAAATTATTTCCTTGCAGCTATATTTGTGCTGAGCAGGTCTGACTTTTAGATTAAAAATAGAACATTTCACAAATCATGTTCTCATAACCACACTTCCCCTTCCTCTGCCCAGCTCAGAGGGCTTTTAATTTGTGTATATTGAAGAATCTTTGAATTCCTGAGAAAATCACACTTGGTCATGGTGTATGATCTTTTTAATGGGTTGTTGGATTCTGTTTGCTAGTATTTTGCTGAGGATTTTTACATTTATGTTCATCAGTGATATTGGCCTGTAATTTTCTTTTTTTGTCATATCCTTGTCTGGTTTTGGTATCAGAGTGATGGGGGCCTCATAGAATGAGTTGGGAGTGTTCCTTCCTCTGCCGTTTTTTGGAAGAGTTTGAGAAGAATAGGTGTTAGATCTTCTCTAAATGTTTGCCCGAATTCATCTGTGAAGCCATCTGGCCCGGGGCTTTTGTTTGTTGGAAGATTTTTAATCACAGTTTCAATTTCATTACTTGTGATTGGTCTGTTTATATTTTCTATTTCTTCCTGGTTCATCTTGGAAGGTTGTACCTTTCTAAGAATTTGTCCATTTCTTCCAGGTTGTCCATTTTATTGGCATGTAGTTGCTTGTAGTAATGTCTTACGATCCTTTGTATTTCTGCAGTGTCAGTTGTAACTTCTCTTTTTTCATTTCGAATTTTATTGATGAGTCCTCTCCCTCTTTTTCTTGATGAGTCTGGCTAATGGTTTATCAATTATGTTTATCTTCTCAAAGAACCAACTTTTAGTTTTATGGATCTTTGCTACTTTTTTCTTCTTTTCTATTTCATTTATTTCCACTCTGATCTTCATGATTTCTTTCCTTCTGCTAACTTTGGTTTTTCTTTGTTCTTCTTTCTCTAGTTGCTTTAGGTGTAAGGTTAGATTGTTTATTTGAGATTTTTTTATTTCTTGAGGTGAGATTTTATTTCTATAAACTTCCCTCTTAGAACTGCTTTTGCTGCATCCCACAGGTTTTGTGTCATTGTGTTTCTGTTGTAATTTGCTTCTAGGTAGTTTTTGATTTCCTCTTTGACTTCTTCAGTGATCTCTTGGTTATTTAGCAGCACAACCAAGGTTGTTTAGCCTCCCCGTGTTTGTGTTTTTTTATATTTTTTTTCCTGTAATTGATTTCTAATCTCATTGTGTTGTGGTTGGAAAAGATGTTTGATATAGTTTCAATTTTCTTAAGTTTTCCGAAGCTTGATCTGTGACCCAAGATGTGATCTATCCTGGACAATATTCCATGTGCATGTGAGAAGAAAGTGTATTCTGCCACTTTCAGGTGGAATATCCTATAAATATCAATTAAATCTATCTGGTCTATTGTGTCATTTAAAGCTTCTGTTTCCTTCTTTATTTTCATTTTGGCTGATCTGTCCATTAGTGTAAGTGAGGTGTTAAAGTCCCCCACTATTATTGTGTTACTGTTGATTTCCTATTTTAGAGCTGTTAGCAGTTGCCTTATGTATTGAGGTGCTCCTATGTTGGGTGCATATATATTTATAATTGTTATATCTTCTTCTTGGATTGATCCCTTCATCATTATGTAGTGTCCTTCCTTATCTCTTGTAGCAGTCTTTATTTTAAAGTCTATTTTATCTGATATGAGTAATGCTACTCCAGCATTCTTTTGATTTCCATTTGCATGGAATATCTTTTTCTATCCCCTCACTTTCAGTCTATATGCTTCCCTAGGTCTGAAGTGGGTCTCTTGTAGACAGCATATATATGGGTCTTGTTCTTGTATCCATTCAGCCAGTCTGTGTCTTTTGGTTGGAGCGTTCAATCCATTCACATTTAAGGAAATTATATATATGTATGTTCCTATTACCATTTTCTTAATTGTTTTGTGTTTGTTCTTGTAGGTCTTTTTCTTTTCTTGTGTCTGCTGCCTAGAGAAGTTCGATAACATTTGTTGTAAGTGTGGTTCAGTGGTGATGAATTCTCTTAGCTTTTGCTTGTCTTTAAAGCTTTTGGTTTCTCCATCGAATCTGAATGAGATCCTTGATGGGTAGAGTAATCTTGGTTGTAGGTTTTTCCCTTTCATCACTTTAAATATATCTTGCCATTCCCCTTTGGCCTTCATACTTTCTGCTGAAATATCAGCTGATAACCTTATGGGGATTCCCTTGTATGTTATTTGTTGCTTTTTCCTTGCTGCTTTTAATATATTTTCTTGGAATTTAATTTTTCTTAGTTTGATTAAAATGTGTCTTGATGTTTTTTTTCTAGGGTTTATGCTGTATGGGAAGCTCTGCACTTCCTGGTCTTGGGTGGCTACTCCTTTTCCCATTTTAGGAAAGTTTTCTACTATAATCTCTTTGAATATTTTCTCAGACCATTTCTCTTTCTCTTTTTCTTCTGGGACCCCTATTATTCAAATGCTGGTGTGTTTAGTGTTGTCCCAGAGGTCTCTGAGACTGTCTTCAATTCTTCTCATTCTTTTTTCTTTATTCTGCTCTTTGGCAGGTATTCCCATCATTCTATCTTCCAGCTCACTTATTTATTCTTCTGCCTCAGATATTCTGCTATTGATTCCTTCTAGTATATTTTTCATTTCAGTTATTGTGTTGTTCATCTCTGTTTGTTCTTTCGTTCTTCTAGGTCCTTGTTAAATGTTTCTTGTATTTTCTCAATCCATGTCTCCATTCTATTTCTGAGATTTTGGATCATCTTTACTATCATTACTCTGAATTCTTTTTCAGATAGGTTGCCTCTTTCCTCTTCATTTCTTTGATCTTGTAGGTTTTTACCTTGCTCCTTCATCTGTAACTTATTTTTTGTCATGTCATTTTTTTTGATAGGTGGGACTGTATTCCTTTCTTACTCGTTGTTTGGCCTGAGGCTTCCAGCACTGGAGTTTGTAGGCAGTTGGTTAGAACCTGGTGTTGGTGCTGAAGTGAGGACCTCTGGGAGACCTCACTCTGATTAATTTTCCCTGGTGTCTGAGGTTCTCTGTTAATGCAGCGGTTCGGACTCAGTGCTCCCACCACAGGCGCTTAGGCCCAACCCCCAACCCATGAACCAAGATCCTGCAAGGTGCACAGCATGGCAAAAAAAAGAAAAAAAGGAGAAGAACAATAACAAAGAATAAAAAATAAAGTAAAACTAGAAAACTAACAGATATATTAGAAAAAATAAAAATATAAATCAAACAACAACTGGAAGATGAAACAGAACCGCAGTAGCAAAAAAAAAAAAGCCAGAAGGCCTTTGGCTGTGGGGTGGCAGGGTTTAGGCTGGAGTGGGGCCTATGTCAGGACCCATGAGGCCAGAAAAGGCCCTGGGGGAGGTGGGGGGGGGGGGGCGAAGCTTAGGCTCAGCATGGCCGGAAGGGGCCCCAGAGTTCCTCCAGCCTTGGAGGGTGGAGGGCCAGGCCCAGGACTCCAGCAGGCTCCCTGAGGCTGAGTAGGCAGGGAAAAATGCTAACTGTGTTCCTCTCCAATCCTCCAACCCCCCGAGGGTCTCCCTCTTTTCCATTGATTCCCTTGCGGTGAGTGGACCTCTCCAGGTGTGGTAATCCTTCTCCTCCCCCAGCCACACCTCAGGGGCACCGGTCCCATCTGGCCTCCATCTCTCCTCCCCCCTTCCCCCCCCCACATCCTACCTGGTCTCTCAGGGGTTCCTCCTCTCCCCTTGGGTGTTGAGGTCCCCCACCAGCATCTGGTAGGTGCCCTAGTTGTGAGGAGACGGGAACTGTGCGTCCTCCTACTCCACCATCTTGGTCTTTTAAATTTAGTATGTTCTTTAAAAAAAAAAAGTCATTTTCAAATTGACTAACTGAACTAAAATTTGAGGTAAAATTTATTATCTAAAAGTATCATTTATTCATTATATTTAATGTTTATCTGTGTTTCTATTTTAAAGATTAAAGTTCAGGGAAGTTTTTAAAAAATCAGAAAGCATATATTAATAGTTGGAAAGATTCTATTATTATGTTTTATGTCTAGGGTGAAAAAATATTTAATAACATGTATGTTTCAAATTTGTCCTGAAATTTTATACTTGAGCTTTCTTGTAAGATTTCTGGATTTCTTTATGGATAAAAATGAGACATGTGTGTAGTTGCAAAAGTCAGTGAATGATAATATTCTTATTTTTCCTATTGTAAAATAGAATTATTATAAAAGCTGGAAATAATGCAGGTACTATATTCAGCACAATATCAGATGTAAATAAATGGTCTACTATTAAAATCTCTCCTATTAAGAAGAGTGTGTCCACTTCATTTAAGTAGACAGTTTAAGTACATTTACTGTGGATAGATTTGTGGGATCCAGTTGAAGAACTTTAAACATTTTACTAACCGCTCCCTGTAGAGTTACACCCCCACCCTGTAAAGAGCTAATAATTGTCTTCTCTTCTTATCCCTGTGGCCTTTAGATCTCATTTCCACAAATCCACCTCCTCCATTTCTAGCTGTTCTGCATAATAGTTCCCTTTGGCTCAGGTGTCACAGCATTCCACAGTTGCTTTATGACACTTAGGAATTACACTTCCTTCAAAGTGAACACATTCTCAACCCCTAACACCATAGGCTGCCACATATTGGGTAAATGAATGAATGAATGAAGTATATAACTACCTGAGTAAATGATTATTCTACTTACTACCAACTTGATTATCTTATTGGTCTCCATGCTTCCAGAGGTATAGCCATGAAAAAAAAGGCAACACTACTAAATCCTACCACAACTGTGTACTCTCCTCAGCAGTGGCAGCCTTTGCTGTAGTGTGGGGCTGCACTATGGAGCAAAAGGGGCTGGAGCAGGCACTGGGGCTATAGCAGAAAACCACCCAGAGTCAGGGCAGTCTCAGTCTGCTTCCTCTACCTTGTTTCCGGACCAAGCAAACCTGTTTACTCTACACAAGTGGAGTCCACGTTTCTCACAAGCCTCCCCTGCCAGTCCCACTGGTCTTCAAACTAGACAAGGGGACTCATCTTCCTGGTGTCAGACCCCAGGGCTGGGTGCCCAATATGTGGTTTGAGCTGCTTACTCCCCAGGGATGATCTGAGCTCAAGTAACACCCCCTCTTTTGTGTCCCCTCCTAGGGGTACAGGTCCTGACCTGATCACTTCTCTTCCCTTTCTACCCAACTCTGTGTGGATATTTCTTACAGACTTGGTTGTATAAGAGTCTTTCTGTCAGTCTCTAGTTTGTTTTCGGTGAGAGCTGCTTCATATGTAGAAGTATTGTTTATGTGTTCATAGGGTTGGGGAGGGATGAGCTCAGCAGTCTCCCACTCTACCACCTTGCTCTCCTTCCTCCTCCCTCTAATCCTCCCCTTTGGCTACACCTAAAGAATTGAATATGTGGCATTTTTCAGCTTCCACACGAGGGTGACAGGAGGTAGGCACAGAAAGAGTGGTTACTGGAGAAGCAACTAATAGCAACTTTGATGACACCAAATTAAAAACTGAGCAAACTGTGAAATGCCTATTAAAGGATTATTTTAATTTATCATTTTGAAACATATGTGTTCATTCACACATTTACTTTGTTTATTCTACAAACATGTATAAATGCTATACCTCTACACTGAGTCAGTGATGAGCATATAGAAAGCAAAAGGAAAGTCCTGGTCTACTCCAGTAGGTAAACAGAACACACACATAAAAACCAATCAAACATAGGCACAAATAATGCAAATGAACTTCAGAAGTGAATAAAGTACAGTGAGTGTAACCTGAGAAGTCATCTCACAGAGCTGAGTTTTCAAAAAAAATTTATAGTTATTTTTGTATACTATAGTTAGAGTTCATTGATGTAACAACTTATTTTTCAGAAGATGTTAGAAAACAAGCAGCTCTGCTAGAATAAGCAAGCAGAATTAATTAATTTTGGACACTGACTCATTCTTAATATCCAACAATTTTCAATGTGATACACATACTAGAATTTTTAATGAAACAAAGCAACAATAATTTTATTATGAAGAATAAAGCATTCCAAACTTGAATTCGTATTATAAATCTGTATGTAATATGTGATATATTCTGCTTTAAATATGCATTTATAGATCTTTGACATATTTAAAATACAACATGGTTACCTACAAAGGAAAGAAATAGAATATGTTTAATTTTCACTTCTGTTTTTATCTTTTTTACAATAAATATATATTACTTTTAAATAAGAAAAATCATTTTCTAAAAATTTACTTCATTATCTATAACTGTTCTCTGAATATTACAAACAGAGTTACCAAACATATAGTAAGTATTAAGATAATTAATAGATTCTGTTGCCCTTGTCTCTTATCTTTGACTTGGTTTTTGAAATCACTTTATTGATATTGCACTATTTCACTCCTAATTTCTTCATACTGCTTTCTCTGATTCTACTGTTTAAAAGCATTCCAGAGTCACTTGGTAGAAAATAATTTACAATATGAACAAAGTCACTTTGCTTGCTTATTTACTGTATTTTTTGTAAGTTTTGGTTTTTTGGTAGTAGAGGTACAGCTATTAATAATAAATAGTATGTTCCTATTAACTTCTCATTTTATGAAAGTTCACAAAATTGTGATATTTTCAAGGACAAGTGTTATGAGAATTCAGGTTGAAGAAGTCTAAATATCCATTTTTATCATGCAAAAGTTATTTGCAGCAGCAATTCATTATAAAATCTACTACAAGTACCCAACCATGTGTTTTAAGGTATATATTTCAGATGGGCAGCAAAAACTAACAATAATGAAAAATTCAGGAATATGGAGTATCGTTTTCTATTATTAGCCTTGCCACCAGTGAAACACACAGCCTTGTGTCTCAGTTTCCCATTTTCAACTTACCTGCAATGCAATATCAAATGTTAAATGAATAAGATGTCATAAAGTACTTCAGTGGAAAATATTCTGTACATTTAAAAATGGCATGCTTATTAATATCACTATAAATTATTAAACTGTGATATAGTTATCATTACAATGATTTTTATTATATTATCTTGGATTGTCTTTCTCTAATTGAAAACTACAGACATACAGACTAATTCTCCTGACATTTGCTATTGTCAGCAATAAATGTTACACAATTGCCTGGATTATATTCAAACAAGCAGCACATAAGCACTATTTATCAATATTATTCAGGATACTTAAGTATTCAAAATCCATCCTTGTGTCTTTATATCCAAGTTGTTTGATCTGTTAACATTTGAGTTAATTCATGGATTCTCCAGAAGATCCAGATGTCTTTCCTATTCAAGTGTTGAAACATTGGTTTGAATAGCTGTTTGCTAAGGTTAAAAGTAGGCACCATCTGTATAGGAAAGAAAAAATACCCTTGTTCACTTTTGTTTCTGTGATGACCTCTGAAAATGAGGTCGAATCTGTGAAGTATGTAAGTATGAAGTGTGCTGTAACATTCTTTTCCTTTTAAAACAAAGAAACTTCAATACAATGTAGCAATTTGTAAATATAATTTAAAGAGACAGAGGATCCTTTAGAAGGACACAGGAAGAGTTTTGCTTCTATACACTAAATGAAAATGTCTACCTCAAGCAGCAGGCCTATAACTCATATTTTAAAATGTTCATTTTTTACATTTAATTTTTACAATAATCATATGAGATAGGCATGATTATTTCTACTTTGAAAATGAGGAAATCTGAGGCTCAGAGAGTTTAAGAAACATACAAAGATTGACAAAGCTACATAATGGTCAAATCATAATTAAAATTCAGGTTTATTTGATTCCAAAAGCCACATCCACTTTTAAACACACATTTCATCATTCTGTGTAATGCTTACATTGATAGGACTTCAACATATAGAGGTATTGTTCATTAATTAATTTTACCATTTATTTAACAAAGGTATCAGTCATTTGAGTAACTCTACTAGAACTCTTTCACTGTAACTAGATTAAAGCAACTTTGAGATTTTATTACCAGAAATGATCATGTATGATATTATCCATATACAGGATTGTAAATACAGTGAGAATGGAAATAATTAATCCTGAACAAGTTGTCATGGACACAGAAGGAGCTGTGGTTAGCTGCTAAAACACCCTTATAAGTGAAACAAGATAAAAAACTAGAATTTGGGAGGTGAAAATTAGGTGACTTTTGTTCCTTCCTAGCATATTAAAAAGTGACTTTGATCAGTAGACCTAAGTCACATCCTGTACAACTCAGAATAGCATAGTTTCTGGATGAAGGTGGCAAACGGAACAAATTGAGTGTTATTGTTATCTATCAAGATAAAAATATATAATAAGAACAAGAAAATATTTTTTCATTTTTTTTACTCTCAAATGTTGATCAATACAAATTTTCAATATACCTAAAATGGTATAAAACAAAAGGAGAACCAGATTTTATCTCAAATTGCCATTAGTAAAGAAATGGTTGCAGTGTACTTATCATATTTAAAATATTAAATACTACCACTATATTTTATCTATGCACCTTATCTATATATTACTGGAAGGATATGCTACTCTCTGGAATTCATGCTACTTCTGAAGATGAAATAATTCTGGTTTCAAAAATACAAAAAGGAAGAGTAAAAAATTAAAAATGCAAAAGTTATCCCTATGAGAAGACTCCTCTCTTTTTCAGTAGTAACTCATTCTTTCTTGGAAGATAACCTAATTCTTTCTTTTAAAATGTATACATATTGCTCAGAAATTCTTGAACTTAGAGAGTTTCTAGTTATTCCAGTAATGACTTACAAATATCATAGTTCATTTTAATAAGACTTAATTCAATTTAGGAGATGATTCTGCTTTTGACAGTATTTGTGGCTTATTAGGTGAAAAGGCAATGAATCAATCACAAAAGTGAGCTGTAGCCTCAAACACTCTGGGTTCCATTAACTATCCACTTCAGAGCTATCACTTAGCAATGTGCACAAATCTATCTTGAACACATTTATATTATTTTTCTATCCTTCCTAGAATTTTATGCTTCATTATCAATTATATAAAGTCGTAGTCCCTTTATGTGTTCTTCAGAATTCTAGGGATACCTTCCAATTCTGGTGTCCTAGAAAGGGATCTGTGATCCAGATGTGCTCTAAGAAGAGTTGTTGACATATTTTGAATTCTAATCATATTCAGTCTTAGCTTTCACCATTACCAACTGAAAACTCCTAAAATGTTTTGTTCTTTCTTCCTTCAGAAGTAATTCCATGCTTTTGATCAATTTAATGATACAACTTCAGAGGTGGTTGCTCAATGTGTGTATTTAAATTCCTATCACTGTGAATGTATTCATTCTATACTTGGTAGGTTATAAGAATCTTAATTAACTTAAACAAGCACGTGACCCCATTTTTTGACTTTAGGAAAGTTTGCTTGTTCTAGAGCATTTAATTTTCCTTGATAAACAGACACCTAGACAAAAAGGAATGCAGTTATTCATGAAGTCATAAATCAGTATGTTTAGAGGTTGGAAAAAGGAGGACCTATATAAGGCCTGGGAAAGAGTGTAGTTTGGCTGGAAAACAGAATGAAGAAAGAGGAGCAGAGAGAGATGAGTTTGAAAAGCTAGCTTTTTAATTAGAATAATAGAATTGCCAAACTAAAGCAAAGTGCTTTGAAAGCTCAGCCAAATTATGCCATACCAAGGGTGGAGAGGGATGTAATGAAAGCTTTCCCAAAGAGAAGACTTTTGGGGGAAACATATTAATCATTCATGAAATAAGTAGTAATTGAGCTCTTTTGGATGTAGGGATTAAAATAAAGAAAGTTCAAGAAAATGGCAGTTTCTTTTATTACTGTGTGGTTAGAACTGCCACAAATTTAAAAAGGGAATAGGTACAGAAGGAGGAACAAATTTGGTAGGGGGCAATGGGTTGGGTTTCACAAATGCACAAAGGTGGAAATTCATCCTGCACATTGGGAAGTGCTAATAATGAATGAAGCACTAGATCTGGAGAGTTAGATATGCTTGAAATTAAAAGGCATAAAAAGCATAAAAGCATATGCGATCATCTGGGACTATGTATAATGAAAAAAAATAAGGAGATCAAGAGAGAAAAGAACAATGGCAATATTTAGGATATAAGTTAAAATAATGTCAATAGTAATAATAATAGAGTTTACCTTTGCTTGTGTTATGTAGAACGTTATGAAAAGCATGTTGTTGGAACTTGATCTCACATCTAAGCAATTACTTTTATTAAAATATTTTCCTTACTACAAGACACTTGCAGTAGTCTTCACTTGTGCACTTATTTTAATTCATTCAAAATAAATATTTAATTATTATCATTGAATAAGAATTAAAAACTAATGGGGTGATTAAGTAGCTTTCCTGCACTCTTGTCAATCATATCAGTGTTTGGGAATACCACGGAAATTATCCATTATTTAAAGGAGTAAACCACTGTCTCTATCAATTTTTGCAAAATAACAACAAAATATCCTCTCATTATTAATTAAACCTCTTGATTTAAAATTCTTATTTCCTAAATTTGTATGTGTTGATGTCGGAAACTTTTCTTTACTGAGTAAAGTTCTGTTCAGTAACATGCATAATGATGGAGTGAGTTTCAAAAATTTCAAAATGTGATTTATCTAACCATTTCACTATCTACATTTTTAAAAAAATTTCTTCTCTCTGGAAGACTTTTAAATTCTATATAAGTGACCTGTTTAATGACCTAAGGAAAGAAGAGTTCTTGTCAAAATAGAGTGTTGATTTATTTGTTTGTTCGTTTAACTATAAGGATACAGAATTAACTATGCAAACTGTAGCATAATCAAAGTTGCTTGTAATCCACTAGATGTAATCATGTGCTATATATCTCAATTAATCTTGCAGGCTCTGTCTAATCACTTTCCCACCAGGCAGGATCACACAACTCACAGAGCCAGGATTATTAAAATCCATATTTCACATTAACAGCCACGTGGATGAGATTAGTTCCTAAGTAGCAATGCACCTGCCATAAATTCCTCCCTACTGTTATCTTCTGAAATACTGCTCTGTCAGAAGATGAAAACTACATGATGTGCATTCAGAGCCGGTTTACAGTCCTTTTTTTTTGTATTGGTCAAGTAAAATTTATCTTCATCCCTCACTATTTTAAATGCATTATAGAATACAAAGGTATTTAAGCCTCCTATGCAAAATGTGGTAAAGGTCAAAGTGATCAAGTGTTTTTTTCTTTAAATAAAGCATAAGTATTTTCACTTTAACTTATTGTCCTAAATGAACTTAAAAATAATTAAGGATTACAACTTTAAAAATTTATGGCTCATTTGAGTACCTAAATTAATTTTCCTTCCAAGATTATTAAAAATTAAAGACTCCTGAATAACCTACGTATTTATTTGTGCATGAATTTCAAATGAAATGAAATACACTAGAGTGACGATAATAATGAACTAAAAATCAAAATGCCCAAGTCTTAGCCTTGGTTCTGTTATTAAGTGAATAATTTAGAGCTAGTCACACAGTGTCTCTCTTTTTCATAGGACTGGTGTAAAATTTACTTTTGGATTTGTTTTCTTCAATCTGAAAGCTAACACTTGGAAGAAAATGAAAAGTCAAGTTCAGTCTTATATTTACTTTTTAAAAAAATTTGGCCGCATTGTGCAGGTTGTGAAATCTTACTTCCCCGATCAGGGATCAAACCCAGGCCCCGGCAGAGAGGAGTCCTAACCACTGGATCACTCAGAAATTCCAATTCTTTATTAATCTGAGTTTGAAATATGATTATGTGAGAGATGTCAGGAAAAATTTATTCTACTTAAAACTTATAGTAACCCCACGATCTCTCAGCAATCTTATCTAAAATATTCTGTATTATTTGGTGAACATAAAAGAAAGTTTTAGAAATATCCCCATTTGGGCCAAAATGGGAAACGTTATTTTTGTCATTACTAATAAAATAATGGCATATATAAGTACTCTAAAAGATATAAAGCACTTTTGTGAGCCCTTTGTAAGAGAATCTTTGAAATGTGTGTCCTACATAGGTCTGGAGCTATTATTAATATTCTTGGTTTGGCACCAAATCTTTCTGTACCCTTTTTTTAAAGAGCCTTAAATATGGACGTGAGCAACCTTCAGAGGGCAAACTTTAAAAGCTAGAGAATAAATTATGACCTAGACCACTGTCCTTGATGAATAACTATAGAGAGATATTCCCTGCATTGGTATAAAATTCACATTTTTTTCCTACTATGTGAAATACAGAGAAAATATTACAGCTATGAAAAATGGATACTGCTGTATAACCTAAATTCTTAGACCTTTTAAGAAAATAGATGTTAATCCTTGTTATTGAGTTATTATAGTTTTAACATACACATACATAGAGATGCCTTAAACAAATTTACTCCTTTAATAATTTAAATGTTTTAAATGCATACATTTGACATTTGCATGACGCACACAAATATTCTCATACCATTTCGTAATGCCACAGTCAATCAATCAGCATTAAACTAGAAGATTAAAAGACCAAAATCAATAGAAATATAAAAGTTGACAGATGCATTAATTTTTCTCTCTGTACACATTGTTTATAATTCACATTGTTCAAAATTCTAATTAGGTATTAGAAAACAGCAACAATAACAACAAATCTCTGATTTGTTACGGCTTAAGCATTGCCAAGCAATCAAACATAACTGAACATTACATTATCCTTCATTTATCTTCTAAACTTGCTTTTCTTTTCTTTCTCACTCTGGTGAATGCATCTATAACTGAAGGTAAAGAAAGAGGTGTCACAGCCTCCCTGCTACCAGTGTTACCATTCTTGCAGTAAGTGGGGCTGAAAAACTCTGGGGTCATATTGACTAATCCCTCTCTTTTCTTTGATTCAAAGAGTCACAAGTGCTGTCAAATCTGGGTTATCTCCTACATTTTCTATTTCCCCTTTTTCTTTATACTGTCCCTGTCCATTCCACACTGTTTAAAATGTACTCTCAAGTAAATTATGTAAAACCTCCTACTAATCTTTCTGTCTCCACTCCTCCCTTATTCAAACCCACACTCCCGGACACCTCTATTGGTAATGTTTTTCACACACAAAACTATTTTTGTCATCCCCTCCCACTTAAAAACTTTCAGTGTTTTCTAAATGTTTCCAAAAATAACATGCAAATTACTTTTAAGCTAATCTTAATAGCCACATCATCCTCTTTTTTTCTGACATAAGCTTGGTGTCATTACTAGCATTTTGTGTACAAGGAATTCTTTTACGTATTTGTACTTATTTTTTTTTTCTATCTACGATGCTCAATTTGCCTAGGCTCTTATACCTAAATTGGCTATTCATCAGACTCCCTTAAGATGCTTGTTAAACATACAGAATGTCAAGGTGTTGTCTGGGAATCTGGTTTTAACAACTGAAGAAATTCTGATGTAGTTGCTATGGCATTCAGGAATCACAGGTGTGGATCATCTTTTGCCTTTTTAAAAGCCATATCTATTCTTCCAAACAGAACAAGCACTCTTCTTCCAGGGAGTCCTTTCTGATCCCATAGTATTTCCAGGTGGATCAGCAAAGTGCTTCTATAATTAAAGATTGGCAAATTTAAGACTGAAACTCTTGTCAACCTGACTTCATAATCCATAGCCTTTTTGTGACTATACATTATCTACCTGTGCCCAGAAATTGGGTTTCAACCCCAAATTAGTGTTTGGGCCAAGCAGTAATAGAAGAACAGCCCCCTAGATGTTCTAGAATTTCCATCTTCTCTCTGACCTCCCAACTTTTGCAACTTACTCTAAAAAGATTTACTTTTTAGAAATTTCTTATTGCTCCGTATTACTCCTCTTCTTAATAGTCTGTTTCATTTTCCTTTGATTCCTCTCTATTTTCAAAATCTAATTCAGAAAATAGAATTACTGGTTTCTAAATTAGTTTTGTCAATAGTTTTTTGTAATCCTATACCTTTAAATTTTGGAAAAACCACAGAAATTCAGTACAAGTATTGATGCTTTTTAAACTTTTATGGGAGAAAATGTAGGAATGATTTGTTATATCATAGAGAACTTGTCAACTAAGATTTTTGATTAATAAATCAGGCTCATTTACCTAGAGACATTTAAATAAAAGGTAGTAAGTTTTCCTGGAATGAGCTCCATGCACCTGGGTTTGATTCCCATCTTACCAGACAATATATTATCAGGATATACTTGGGTAAATTACTTAATCTTAGCCAAATATATTCTTCTGTGAATGTAAATGATATCTACTTTGAGATGTGGAATTTGACAATTTATATGAAGCATCTTGTACAATAGGAGGTCCTTTAAAATGATAGCTATTACAAATTAGGTGAAAGAAGAAATAGAACTCACGTTGTGCTCTTCATAGTTGCAATGATTTAAATGTAATAACTTTTCATGAGCCTCTGGCAGAGCAAATCTAAGCCTTGCCTGTAATGCTACAAGGCCCCTTGCATTACGGAAAGAGTACTGAAATTAAAGCCAGTGGGACTGGGTTTGAATTCAGGTCTACCTTGTTTTAGCTGTTGTTATCCCCCATAATTCTCTTTATTTCTCTAAGATTCAGTTATTTTTTCCATCTGCAAATTAATGATAATATATCCTCACAGAGTTATTGCCTAAATTGGGCAATATTTCAATTAAAACAGGACTATTACAAATTAACAGGTTTTTAATAAGCAAATAAAGCTTTTTATGTTTAGGGTAAATCTCAATGGAAATTTGAAAAAAAAACTTATTAAAGTGTACAATACATTATTGAATTTGGATTAGTTGGATTTTTATTAAGGAAAGGATACTGAAGCAAATTCATGCCCTTTGAGGGTTTTTGCTGAGGAAAGGGATTAGAAGAGCATCCTTAGGTGTGGAGTTATATATTATAAAAAGATCTAACAAAAGTTTATTGCTGAGAAGTTTTCTTGGTGTTTATTTTACATTTACATCAGTGACAGAAGTACAGTTGGGATTTCTGCATTTGCCAAATCTTTGCACAAAGCACTCTTGTTTTCCTTTCTCTTCCAGAAATGTTTCCTTTCATGTTTTACTTTTATTGCACTACTAGTATCTTGGTGGTGTTGTTCTAAAAATAGAGAATGTACATTCTAGGCATTTGCTGATTTTTATGTCTGGCTCACTCATAAATGTCCCACGTGGTTCCCTGGCTGACACTTTTCCACGTATAGTCAGGGGAACTTCTGTAGCTCCATCCTAAGGCCACCAATGTTGCTGTTTTTGTCACCATCACTGCCCAGCATCCCTACTCTGTGGCAAGAATCCCATGCGTACTCCTTCACAAAACCACCTTCCAGTCATTCAGTAACAGTCCGTACTCTAATAGTCAAGGATACAAACAAACAAACCTTTCTACACACTTGTCTTTATTCACTCTCATAAAACCACCACAGCCACACTTCTCTAACAAAGAGAAAGAGAGAGAAAGTTGTGTGTTACCGAATTTGAGGTGTGCCTGACTCATAGTGAAGCCAAACGCACCTAAACATCGAAGTCTGCAGCAGAGAAAGGTTTATTGCAGGCCCATGCAAGGAGAACAGGTGCCTCATGCCCCCCAAAATGAACTCCCCGAAAGGTTTCAGCGAAGCATTTTTAAAGATCAGGTGAGGCAGGGGAGTCACAGTGTACGTGATCAGCTCCTGCACAATTTTCTAATCGGTTGATTGTGAAGTAACAGGGCAGTTCACGTCATTAATCCTCAGGCGCCAGTAGGTGTGCTCAAGATCATGAAACAGTTAATTTCTTCCATTTGGTGGTGTCTTTTAGCATCTGAAAAACTCAGGAAATGTGCATCAGATACTATTATCTAGGTACTTCAGAGAGGACCTAAAGCAGAGGATATGGGGGAGGGGTCTGTCCTGGGAAGGCCCCATAGGGCCCTGCTCGGTTACAGCTGTTGTTTGTGAATCTGTGTTGTAAAGGATGGGAGGATGCTGAGACTGAATAGTGCAAAAGTGCATCTATGTAAGGGGGCATACCTGCCCCAGACCCCCTGTTCTAGACGACGTGTGTGTATAAGGATGGATAACAATTGCCTACATCCCAAGTGTAACACTTTTTCCTAGAGAAGCAGTCTCACACTCTGGAGAATGAAATAATGCTAAAACAAGTTCACTATTAGAGAATTAAGAATATATCCCCAAATTAGCAAAGTACTCTGGATTTTTAAAGGAGGAATTGGTATGTTTAACGAAGGACAAGAGGGGAAAAACAGGGACTGATAATTTTGAATAAGTAAAACATTATTTAAAAATGCACTTTTTTATAAATTGATTTGTTATAAGACATTTAGAACACAACTAAAAGATAAGTGGGAATTTAGATTTGTTATGTAAAATACAGGATGCCCAGTTAAATTTGAATTTCAGATAAAGGATATATATATATATTTTAGTTACTATATCCCATATAGTGTATGTGACATATTTAAATGAAGGAGTCCTTTATTTATGAAATCTGGCAATCCTACTTGGATATATCCCATATAGCTTATAAAATTTCCAAATGGGTCTTAGAAAATTTTTCAATTGTTTTTCCATCTTATAAATAAGCCTTGATTTTTAAAAAAAATAATCTTTAAATAGACTTTTGTGTAAAATGGAAGGTAGTGTTGACCAAAGCAATTCTATGGAGATGGGTGATAATGATAAATTTTTTGTTCGACATTTTTAATTCCTATAGTATACTCTTAAAAAAAAATTCATGAGTTGAATATGATTTTGGTAGCTGTATTGTTATTCCATGGTTCAATCCCAGGTATAACTCCTAACATATTTACTTTTTCTTGGAATTCAGTAGATGTATAATAAAATAATTTTAGTTTATACAAGATATTCCTCACAGAATAAATATTCTCTATTCTGTTAGTCATCTTTTCAAGAGATATTTTTTGAACCCATCCTCCATGTAAACACTAGGAGTGACCTACAGAGAAAATTGTTGGAGTGAACATTTCTTTCTGTATCATAAATGTGTATATATGTCCACAGATAGAAATATGGAATCCAATGTACTGTTAACTATTAAGATTTCATCTCTTTCATTCAAGAGCATAAACTACAGCCGGGGCATTTTGTTGTAAAAAATAAACAATCCATTTTCTCCCTTCATTTAGAGAATGCATTACTGAAAAAAAAGGATTCTTGCTGTCTATGTACATTACAAAGGAATAAAAGCTGAGAATTTGAATTATCTGCATAGCTGAGCAAAAAATTGCTATTCTGTGCTTGATATGAGTCAAATATTTTTAATAGAATACTTACATTTTGTGAGCAGAATTAGGGCCATGAATGACATTAAAATTTCCCCTGGACATAGAATAACTTGTATTACAGCTGACCCAGAACTCTTTGGGAAGACTTTTTTTTTTTTTCAGTCTTACAGTTTAAGAGTTAAGTATTATATCATCCATGTAAAAATTATATTTGTACTTCTGAACTTCAAATATAATCATGGTACTATTATTAAGTAAATAAAATCTATTTTAATATAGTTATACAAAAATGACTACATAAATTATAGAGCCTTTGGTTGCAGTAGCTCTGTAGTATTCTACCAAAGGGAAATGTTACATGTCTTCATTGTAGATTCTTTTTGTGTTCTGCAGATCACCTGCATACTCACTCCAGAAGAAAAAACAATCGGCATTTCAACATTTCAACTAGCATAGCATAGATTTGAGTTTTAATTGTGACTGGTAGCTTATAGCAGAAAATTGTTTTACCATGTACAACATTTAGAATATCAAGCAGGACCATTTCACCACCTTGTGCTCTACTTTACAAAAGGAGTCTACCTAGTGAAGCAAGTTATCTGACGGTTTACATTTCTTATATTCTAGATAGAGAAAAAAGAAAGAAATTAATACTAAGTGGCTGCTTCCAAGCGCTCTGTGTATCATGCCTGCTACTTACACACATTATCTCATTTATTCGAAAAAGAATATTCCTAATTTAAAGATAGGCATTATCATCCTCTTTTACAGACAGACGTGGGGGTTCAGGGAATTACAGTAAATAACCCAGAGTCATACCAAAAGAAAAATGACATTGAAGTCAACAGCCAAGTACCATTTAATTCACAAATCCCTTATGTTCACTATATTCTGCCTGATTGATAAGTGATTATCATTTGTCTGATGAAAATATACTTATACATATTATTAATGTATCTAACCATTTCATCTGGTCGAGATACATCTCACGTAGGGAGCTGCCTTCAAACTGCCTCACTCCTCGAGAATATTTTTTTTAATGAGAGGCACTCTTGAGAATGATTAAGAGCAAGGGTTGTAGAATTTGAAAGATTGCATTTGAATCCAGGCTCTACCATTAGTTAATCTTTTTAAAGTCTTGGTTTTCTCACCTGCAAAATGGAGATGATAATCATACCTAACTTTGTTTAGGAATGAATGAGATAATACAAGGTTTTTAGAATGACTCCTAGCATATAGTAAATGCTCAGTAAATATTAGCTAATTGATTTGCATACAAAATTTTATTTTGTAAAAGCAGAAAAAAGGAAAGAACTTGGAAGAGAGAAACCTGAATAGATTAGAATAGAATAGAATAGAATAGAACAGAATAGATTAGTCCCTGGGATCTAGTGATTACACGGTGAAGGGCAGCAGTTGGAAAATCTCTGTTTTTTGTTTTGTTTTGAGAGACTGTCCATAAAATCAGCAGGAGAATCTCTCTATATCCAGCTGACAAATCTAAGGATAAGACCATCCTTCCCACCCCTACATGAATCTAGAACCTTCCAATGCTATACAGGTTAGCAGCTTGAGGGCACCAAGAACTAGAATAGTCAGTGGCTTTTTTTAAATAATGACACTGGTGAGGCTCCTTCAGAAGGCTATGAATGTTGTCCACTGAAGTCAGAGCAAGAACGGAAGTATAGGGTAGACCCCAAAATCTAGTTTATGTTTGTCTAGTTTCAAAAGCCTCATTGAATACTCCCCAAAATGCCTGAGGTGACCTTGACAGAAAGAGGACATATACAGAAGGCAAGAACAGGTGTTTTAGATGATCAATTCTAACTTGGTATAACACTGTATGTTCAGGTTGGGAAGATTTTAAACTATTTGATAGATTTTAATATTTATATTATATGCATACATGAATTGGCCCCACCCCCAAAATAAAATTTATGTTTAATGTGTCAGGGAAGTGGAATTTTGTCAAGCAAAAATATATTTACATGACAAAATCATTGACTCACAAATTATTTTTGTTGTCAGAAATAAAGAGAAAAAAAATCATTAGCACGAGTATAGAAATTCACTTCCCAAGTAATAGTAACATTATTGGTTTCCACATGTGACTTTAGTCATCTAACTTCAAAGAAACTTATTGATTTGGAGATTTTCATTAGCAAAATGGCCCTGAGAAGGTATCTTAGTAGTTATACTCTGTATCTTAGAATTTAACATTATATTGCAATCACTCAAATTTCATATAGTTTTCTTTTGTCTTTCAACTATGACCTCTCTTGGGTCAAGAACTATTTTGTTTATCCCTTGTGAGCCTGTAACAATCCCTAGTGGAACAATATGCCCATGGAAAGTAATTTTAAAGTATTTTTAACAAATTGAGATACTATTCAATTTTCTGTCCTCTTCTTACTAGAATTTACTGGGGCATTTTAAACTAATGAATGTTCCTTCCGCAAATTCTCTCCTCTCCGAATGCTTTCCATGATATTTCAGGTTATCTTTGCTTTCTATTCCTCTGCCGATCCTCTTCAGTATCCAGAGTGAGCTCATCTTCTATCTCCAGCCAGACTTTTGTCTGGATGCTGGCATTTACCATCTGCCTTCCCAACTGCTCCTATGCAAGTCCTATAGACCACTTACCCTCAACACATCCAGCTGGACTCATCAGCTTCAACCACTTCCCAGCTCCTCTTTATATATACTCTATCTCAAACGACATGCAGCCCCTATAGCTTGTAATAAACCTCCCTCCTTCAGTGTTCACAGAATTAATACTGCAAACCAACTCTTGTACGGGGTAAGGCTAGAACTCAAAATTTTTAGGGGCTATATTTAAATAGTTTATGTCTCCTTACTCTAAAGGAAGACTATATCCCAAGAACATGTTAGTAGAATGAATAAAATTGTGTTTCGGATATTCATTCATTCAATAATTTTTTAAAATGAAAATGTTTTATTTTTAAGTATTGTTCTAAATGCAGTGTGTTATTGGAGAAAATAGAAAAAAATGTTTAAGATGTAATTTCACACTCAAGAAGCATACCAGGGGAGTAGCTAAGTTAATCAACTATGCTTTCATTTCTGTACTATTTTTTTAAATTTAGTAGCATTGGCAAAATTAAAATGGAGCATTCCTTCTTCCAATTGTTTTTCCCTTTGCTTATTACCCTGTAGAATTGGAATCCACGCAGTGTACATCTATATTTGCTGTTTTTGGATAGCTTGCCAATTATTTTTCTGTCCTTTTGTAATAACACTCGCAAGCCTGTATTATTTGTAGTTTTATTTTTTAACTCTGTTATGTGTGTTGAACTTTCTAAAGGGAGAGTAAATCCAAGGTTGTCACTATTCTTCTGAATATAGAAGACCAAGGAAAAGACTGGGATATAGTATAGATTAATAATAATTGGCAATATGTTGTTTATTTCTAACTATTTAAAATGTCATGATAAATTTTCAGAAGAGCTGTACCTGCTTATAAATACAATGTAGAGGAGTTATTGCTAGGGAGTATGTGTGTGCATTACCAATACAATACTCTTAGAAGTATAAAACATAATATAGAAAAAAATTAAGAATATAGTTTTCTAGTGGGTCTTTTGGATGAGGAAGAGAGGTATGTGTTTTTTTATGTTTTTATTTTTTAATTAAACAAGTGTTCTGAATTAAACTTTTTAAATTCAACACTTTTAATCAGCATTTCTTCAGTTAAATGCAGATAAATCAGAGGTAAGATGTGGATATATCCAAAATCTTGTTCTAAAAATGAATGATAGTAAGATGATAGAAAAATGTGAAAATCCAGGTGTTCTTCAAATGCATATACAGAAAAAAAATTGTCAGAATTCACATCGGTCATAAGTACTCTAAATATTATACTGAATGAAATGTTTCTGGGTAATATTCAAAATGATCCTGATATTTGAACACCTTATTATTCAAAGAAGATTATAGTTGGAGAAAGTAGTTTGAGCTGTGTGGATCCAATACAGCCATGACAAGTCAACACTCAGGACTACCCTAGAACTTTTCCTACCTTGTTCTGCTATCCTTCATTGCTAATTCCCACCCTCATGGATTTTTTTCTTCATTTTATTGGTTTTCTCACTATGAAGTGCCAAACTTTTTCTGAAGAATATTATTTAACTTTTAGTGGCCTTCCATTTGATCATGCCAACAAATCATGTCCAGGAGTCATCAAGCATCTTCAGGAGTTATTTCATTTATTTGCTGATAACCTCATTCTTCATGATTATTCTTTTAAGCTTTTTCCATTGTCTTCTATATTGTATTAATTATTCATTTATTCAATAATAAATATTTATTAATCACAGCTGCACTGTTAGGAGCAATGGGGAAAAAACAGAAATGCACTTTTTGACAAGCTACTTCGTTCAAAATATATATTGTTAGTTTTTAAATCTGTCTTAATATCAGTATAAACAGATGCTGTTCTCAGAGATTCTGATCTGGGAGAGGATCCAGGATGTTTAGAAGATTTCCTTAGTAATTCTGATATATAGCCAGTTTCAGAACCAAATATAAATGAGTAAAATGTATTTTAATCTTGGAAGAGAAATTTGGGAATCTTCAGCTTGGGGATGCTTCTTGTAGCTGTATGAATGTGTAAAGCTGAGAGAAAGAGAAAGCACAAAGGGAAAAAAGACTAAGACGGAAGCTTGGCATGCATCTCTGGACTGGTCAGGATCTTGAGACGAACAAAACATGAGAATGGTAATCTGTAGCATCAAATGCTCTAGAGAGCTAGCAAGGTGAAAAAAAGTAATCTTAATTGCCATTCACTGAGATCTTTCTATGTACCAAATATGCTGTCACAGACTTTGCCATGTTTAATTCTGCAATAGCTATATAGAAAAATACTCTTCATATGTATTAAGTAACTTGCTCAAGGTCCTATAGTAGTAAGGCCAGGATTCAACCCTCTTTCACCTACACTACCCATGTACTGGTTTTTGAGCACCATCATCCTCAAGGATTTTCACCTATAATAGAAAAAAATAGCTCTTAAACTCAAAAGAAAGAAAAAATGATTGATAGAATGAAGTTCCAAAGAAAAGAGTACAAAGTAAGATTAAGATCACCATAGAGTGTCTTATTTAAGAAGGACACTTAAATGTGTCACTTAAATAAGGTCACTTAAACTCAGGAGCTTGTGTGAAGATATATTGAAATGTTTGTAAAAAAATGTATTTGTAGGGGTACAATGTATACAAATGTAAAATATGCTTCTTATAACGTAACAAAAGTAGAAGGGAGAGAGAGTATGAAGATGAAGCAAGATTTTGAGGCAAAATATTGGAAATTTAAGGAAATTCAAGTCAGTCCTAGTCCTTTTAAAGTATGAGGAAGAGTAAACGTGCTGAGAGGTAAGAAACAGGTTTTGACCAGAGAATTACAGGTATTCTTGGTAAGACCCTATCCTTCATTGTACCCACAACCCTCGGACCTCCAGTCTTACTCTCACAAACGTATTATGTATTTGGAGTCTATCAGGAGTCCCAATCATCCATCATTCTTGCATTCTGATTCCCACAGGGACTTCTACACCATTTTATTTGATCCCATTTCCCACCTACCTACACTCCTGAAACCCTTTAACCTCTGGAACTCAGAGTCAGCAGCAAAACCCACAAATCCTGCACTTCTTTTCTCAATACTATTCACTCAAGCTTTGTGCTCTAGCAGAAAGCTGCTCCTCTCCTAAGGCATTCTGTCATGGAGATGAAAGAAGTGTCCTCCTTACTTCTCTTTGCTGCTTTCAGATTATTCTCTCTACCTCTCTCTAGGAAACACAAACAAACAAACCAAACAAACAGAAAAACATAAGCTTTGAATGTCATGACATCAGACAATATATTGATACTATCCATTACTCATTGCAATCAACTTTCAGCTCCTCATTTACTCCTTTTGATACCTTAAAGATTTAAGCTCCTGGCTCACTGTTGTTTTATTTCCAACAATACTCTTGAAACCAAGTGGGGCCCTGTGGGGCTCCTGGGCATAGAGGCTTTTTTGTCCCCTGTTTCTAGTAGGCAAGACTCTAGCCTCCATGACCTTCCCTGAGTTCCAAAGTACAGATATGAACAGTTGTTAATCAAAGGAAGAGCAGCCAAGAAACCACCACCTGAGGCAAGGTTAAAGGAACCAGAGAAGCTCATCAAAATTAGGAGACTGACCACCTGAGACCCTGCACACACCCTAATCTTGTCAGCAACCCCACCCTTGAACTATGGCTATAAAACTCCTCATCAAATCCTCCCAGTTTGGGACACATAGTTTTTCAGGGCAGGAGCCTGCTGTCTTCCCCTTTGCCTGGCAAAGCACTAAGACTCTCCTCTACTTCACCCAAAACTCTGTCTCCAAGATTTGATTTGGCAATGGTGTACAGAGAAGCTGAGCTTTTGGCATCACTCTTGTCATAATCTTAGTCATTTCAATATCCACATACTGATATCTAACCCTATTAGTTCCTCATTCTCTCTTTTAAAGGTCTCATCTTCTACATTTCCTCAGATACCCATTCCCTTTGTCATATCCTAGATGTTGTCCTTACCAATAACCTTAATCACTTTCTAAACACACACACTCTCCTATTGTTTCCCAAATAATACACTCTATCTTTTCCATTCTAAGTCTTTTGACTCTACTGGAATCTACAATCCATTGTTTCTATCACCTTTTTGCTGTCCAGGGTAATCATTCCATATATTCTTTTCTTTAATCCAACCTCCAACTCCTCTATCCCCATCATCACTCACAGCTGATGACTCAGCTTCCTATTTCCTGGATAAAATAAAAACAACAAAGAACGTGTCTCCAAGCTTCCACCATCATACCTGGATTCTGCATTTGAGCCGTGTTTTATTCCATAGCACTCACTACCATCTAATATGCTATATGTTTTCCTTATGTATTTTGTAAATTGTATATTCTTTGCCCCTCTGCTGCCATTACAAATTTCAAGTGGGCAAGGTTTTTGTCTTTGCTATTTATCACGGTGCCTATAATATCTACAATAACGTTTGGCAAGGGAAAGGTACAATAAGTATTCTGTGTGTGTGTATATGTGTATGTATACATGGAAAAATAATTTTTCCTCTACCATTCTAGGTTCTTTGCTGAGACTTCCCCCTCCCCCATAAATAAAAAAAAACAGGAAAGATTAATAGAACAGTAAATAGAATTTTAATAACATGTATAATTCCTATATACATGGCGACATCCAGGGAAACTGAGTAACTCTCCAAAATATTCCAAGCCACCTTCTTAAATACGATCTTCAGCTAGACCAAACAGAGATGTTGTGGTTGAGGGGTAGGGAGAGACCAGTTATGGGAGATACCAGGAAAAACACAGTAAACAAGGGCATAGTTGTTCTGCAGATATAAGTCTGTGCCTCTCCATTGATAAGAATTGCTAGAGATTTGGTTATTCCTTACTTCCTGGTACAAAGAGGAGGACACCCTTACAAATGGAGATTGTCTTTATCAATGTAAATTTCTCTTAAGAAAATGTAACTTCTACTCAGCTTTCAGAGCTTCTCCTGTGTCTGCTATTTCTTAAAAACAATCACCCTAGGGCTTCCCTGGTGGCGCAGTGGTTGAGAGTCTGCCTGCCAATGCGGGGGACACGGGTTCCAGCCCTGGTCTGGGAAGATCCCACATGCTGCGGAGCGACTAGACCCGTGAGCCACGGCTGCTGAGCCTGCGCGTCTGGAGCCTGTGCTCCGCAACAAGAGAGGCCGCGATAGTGAGAGGCCCGCACACCGCAATGAAGAGTGGCCCCGCTTGCCACAACTGGGGAGGGCCCTCGCACAGAAACGAAGACCCAACACAGCCAAAAATAATAAATAAATAAATAAAAATTTAAAAAAAAATCACCCTAAAATGAAAGGGGCATATTTTGGGGTGACAAATTCTGCTCCCTTTCAGATTATACACACACATATTTTATTTAGATAATTTTATGAGGTAGATCTTAGATTTTATGAGGTAGATCATTTTAGAAATGATGACACTGAGGTTCAGACAGTTTTTGACTTTCTAAGGACCAATGATCCTTCAAGTGGTGGAGCCAGAGTTCCAGCCCGTGTCATTCTAAACCTAAAGCTAAGTATGTGCAACTTAAATCCAAAATATTAGTTCTAATAGTCTGAATACCTGATGTTTGTGCCCCAGAATATCTTTCCAGGTTTATCTCACTCTACCTTCTTACACACACCTTAGACTCATTAATATCAACCTGGAAAACTTCCTGTCCTTCAACATGCCCTAAGCTGGGCCAGCCCAGCAATTCATGTGATAGGTGTCCTGTCCCAGCATCTGCTCTGTCTTCTGCCTCTTGAAATTGTATTTATTCTTCAAGACAGATACAAAATACTTCCTCTCTTTCTCTCTTTCAAATTCCTCTCAACTGGATTTTCTCTTCCCCTCCCTTAACTCTCAACAATGTCACAATCTACCTTAGAGCACATATTTGAAGTACAAAGCAGAGAAAGATATCCATCTTATCTGTGTTTCAACTTCATCCAGACACCCTAGCAGATAACCAGCTCCTTGCAGTGTTTATTCATTTTTATATTTTCCATACAGCAACACCACTGGGTGTTTTTCACCTGATAATTATATGGCTCTTTGAATACTTACTGCCAAACATTGTTCCCAGCCATTACATTTGTTAATTAATTCACTCCTTACAATTCTGTGACAATAGTTACTATCATTATCCAAAATTTTCAAATTGGAAAATGAGGTACAGAGAACTTTGACAGCAAGTTACTCATCTGGGAGTATGAGGTCAAAATCTCATAGCTAGTGATTTTTTGAGCTGGAATTTGAACCGAGGCAATCTGGTTCCGCAGGACTTGTATTTTTTAGCCATGAAAAGATACAATCTTTCAGCTAGTGGTTGGTAAATTCACCATAAATATTGGTTGACTCCAATAGGCTGAATAACAGCATCTTAAAAATATTATAAAAACACAGGGATACTAAAGGAATGGGTGTCATCTTGTGCTATCTTATCTGGCTTTAGATGACAAAAGCAGGTCATTGTAATTACAAGCTTTATATATGTTCCTATTAGGAGCAATCATAAAGGGCTCATTAAGGCTAATTGTATTGAATTAAGATGGAATTTGCATTGTACATCAAGTGATAAAAGTTTGCATGCACCAGGCAAGCTAAGTTTTTTAAAGCATGCTTCCAAGATTAAGTAGAAGACTTGATCATGTAGAAATCAACTGAAGTCTATTGTAGAGTCTCAAATTGGTCCAGCAAAGGGAAGAAAACATCTGAAATTTTAGTTGCATAATTACCTGTGTAAATTGATATGAAACTTGCCTTTCACAATTTTTCCTCATTCTGGCTGGCCTCAGCAAACAGTGTTGCCATTGTTGGGGAGGGAATTTTCCTCTACCTTTCTAGGTTCTACTGGGTGGTCTAAGGGTTAAATTGATATGAGACAAATTGAAAGGAGAAAATCAAACAGAAGTTTAATAACATGTGTACATAGGAGAGACCCAGGAAAACTAACTTGCCAAAATGACAGAAGACCTCATCTTAAATACTGTCTTTAGCTAAAGACAAAAAAGATGTTGGGAGTAGTGGTTTGGGACTCCAAAGGGAGGAAGACAGCTCACATGGAGATGGAAAAGCAAGTGTTTGGTCAACAGATGTTTGCTAGGCTGTGCAGAGACAAGGGGACACAGAGCAGACTCTGATCTTTAGGCTCTGCCTAGAGTTTCCCCACCACCCCTAGTTCATGTTCTTTGCAGATATCTCTGGTGTTAGCTCTATTCCAGGAATAGGCCCTCTATGTAAATTCTTTTATTTTTTTTATTTTTATTTTTTTTTTTAGTTTTAAACTGATTTATTTTTATTTGTTTGAATTTTATTTTTTTTATACAACAGGTTCTTATTAGTTAATCTTTTTATACATATTAGTGTATACATGTCAATTCCAAACTCCCAATTCATCCCACCACCACCACCACCTGCCGATTTTCCCCCTTGGTGTCCATACATTTGTTCTCTACATCTGTGTCCCTATTTCTGCCTTGCAAAATGGTTCATCTCTACCATTTCTCTAGATTCCACATATATGCATTAATATACAATATTTGTTTTTCTTTTTCTGACTTACTTCACTCTGTATGACAGTATCTAGGTTCATCCATGTCTCTACAAATGACCCAATTTCATTCCTTTTTATGGCTGAGTAATATTCCATTGTATATATGTACCACATCTTCTTTATCCATTCGTCTGTCCACGGGCATTTAGGTGGCTTCCATGACCTGGCTATTGTAAATAGTGCTGCAATGAACATTGGAGTGCATGTGTCTTTTTGAAGTATGGTTTTCTCAGGGTATATCCCCAGTAGTGGGATTGCTGAGTCATATGGTAATTCTATTTTTAGATTTTAAGGAACCTTCATACTCTTCTCCAAAGTGAATGTATCAATTTACATTGCCACCAACAGTGCAAGAAGGTTCCCTTTTCTCCACACCCTCTCCAGTGCTTGTTGTTTGTAGATTTTCTGATGATGCCCATTCTAACTGGTGTGAGGTGATACCTCATTGTAGTTTTGATTTGCATTTCTCTAATAATTAGTGATGTTGAGCAGCTTTTCATGTGCTTCTTGGCCATCTGTATGTCTTCTCTGGAGAAATGTCTATTTAGGTCTTCTGCCCATTTTTTAATTGGGTTGTTTGTTCTTTTAATATTGAGCTGCATGAGCTGTTTATATATTTTGTGGATTAACCCTTTGTCCATTGATTTGTTTGCAAATATTTTCTCCCATTCTGAGGGTTGTCTTTTTGTCTTGTTTTTAGTTTCCTTTGCTGAGCAAATGCTTTTAAGTTTCATTAGGTCCCATTTGTTTATTTTTCTTTTTATTTCCATTACTCTAGGAAGTGGGCCAAAAAAAGATCTTACTGTGATTTATGTCAAAGAGTGTTCTTCGTATGTTTTTTTTTTAAGAGATTTATAGTGTCCAGTCTTACATTTAGGTCTTTAATCCATTTTGAGTTTTTTTTGTGTGTATGGTGTTAGGGAGTGTTCTAATTTCATTCTTTTGCATGTAGCTGTCCAGTTTTCCCAACACCACTTATTGAGGAGACTGTCTTTTCTCCATTGTATATCCTTGCCTCCTTTGTCATAGATGGTTGATATATAAATTATTTTAGGCAGTTAAGGAGAAGGTCAAAGTTTCTTCCTGAGTCTTTCGGGCCTTGATTGTTTTCAGCTTGAAATAATCCACATGCCAAAGAGAAAAGTTGGGGTAGCAAGTTTTGCTCCCTACATCATACTCCCTTCACACTTGGCACAGAAGCACTGAGATTTGTATGAGAGGCACTGTTTGAACTGCAGAGAATGAAAAGCAAAAATAAGATAAAGTGAAATTGTGTGTAGAAACTGAATTTTTAAAAAGAAGAGAGATGTCATTTGAAAACTATGCTAGATAGCCATTTTCAAAGAATGTATGCTAAAGAGCCTTTTTCAAAATATCCCCTTAAAGATATATTTTTAGCATGTAACTGAGAAGGATTTTCCTTTTTTAATTATATTAAAACTTGGTTCTTAAAAAAATAATTTGGGTGATATTCATGTGCTGTGGGTGGTCCTTTGATCCAAAACTAAAGTGTTCTATTAAAATCACAATGAAATAAGTATTCACCATTTAATCTAATCCTCGATAACTTTCTCTTCCCTTAATTTATTGGAAAAACAAAGAGGAAAGGAATATATTTATCAAAGACTGACTATGGTCAACCTTAATTCATTAAGGTTTTAAAATGATACATATTTCATATATTTCAGAAACATGCATTATGTAAAATGAGTTCCCCTAGTATATCTTCATGTCCTTCAGTCTCTAGTGTTTAGCAATTCCCTCTCAGGTCATTAGTTGTGCCTATTTTTTTGGCCACTTTGAAGAGTCTAAGAGTAAATTTGTACAATCCTTATTAAACACAAACCACACAGACTGTAGATTTTGATGACCAGGACTTCTGTAATGATGTGGCCCTTCAAACCTGATGGTTGGGAAGCAATCTCCAAATCTTTCCCATTAGTCTTTTTAAAGACACAAGACTATTCCAGAATAGTCAAATATATAAATCTAGGGCATAACCTGAGTTTCAAGTAAATGTGAAGCTCTTTTTAGCATTATTCCCTTTTGAACATGATGTCAGTGGCACTTCAAGCCTCTCCCTTCATTTCTGGGGCCACTGATCTCACCACTTATTTAAACACTTACGAATATACTCTGGGGTAAACTGAAAAGAATCCCTATTTCCTCATCTAGGAGCCCTGACACAGTAGAAGAAAATAGAAGCAAAACAGGAAGTTACATGTCTTGGCCCTCAGATTTATGATCTATACTTTTGGTGTGTGCCAGTGTTAACAGACAACTAGAGCAGAATATTTTATATAAAGACATCCCTCAGTACTTGCAGGAGATGGGTTCTGGACCTGCCATGGATACCAAAATCCATGGATGCTCACATCCCATAGTCAGTTGTATCTATGAGTTTTACTTCATCAGATTCAACTAACAAACACCATCCACGATTGGTTAAACCCACAGATACGGAGCTCGAGGAAGTGGAGTGCTGACTGTATTAAAACTTCTTATACAGTTGCCTCTTGAGCAACATGTGTTTGAACTGCATGGGTCCACTTATACACAAATTTTTTTTCAATAGTAAATATCATAGTACTACACAATTCACTGTTGAATCCATGGTTGTAGAGGAACCACAGATACCAAAGAACAGTGTGTAAGGAGGGCCAAATCTAAGTTATAAATGAATTTTCACTGTGTGGAAGGTCTGGTCAGTGACCCTATCCCCATGGTGTTCAAGGATCAACTGTAATCTATGGGCAAAATTATGTTTACCTCAGTGTTGTTTTATTGTTTATTTGTAGAGTCTGCATTTAGTGCCTGAAACAAGAGTTTGATAACACACAAAGTACCACAAATTTTCTTCAGCAAGAAATAGAGCTATTCCTTTGAGAATCATTCTGGAATATTTACTTGAAGTTAAATTTTTATGTGATATTATTCACTAACACTGCTTACTTTCCTTCAGGCAGTATTCTAAGCATTTTAATATATCGTCTTATTTAATCCTCACAGTTTCTAAAACATAGGAAAAATTATTGTCTCCATTTTACAGGTGGCAATACTAAGATACAGACAATATTAGTTAATTGTTTAAGATCATACAATTAGTGAGTGGAGAAGGCAAGATTTTCACACAGATAATTATTTTAAACATTTTAGAAGGCTGTTAAACATTGTGGACAACACATGTAACCATGATGCAATACCACCCCTCTCCTCACTCTAAGTATATAGTTTTCCTGTAAGCAGATAGGGTAGGGGGTCCCCAGAGAAAGAAAACCAGGCATGGGTTTCTTGACAGAAGAGACACCATTTTTGGCCTAAGCCATTTTGTGATCTAAGCCTGCCCATAATTGTTGCCCTTGAACAATAAGGATATTAAGGGAACAAAAGAACAAACTGTCATCGAGCTAGAGAGGTAACAACAACAAAGACAACAAATCAATTGAAAAAAACTCCCATGTCTGTTTCAATGGTAAAGACTATCCTGAAGCACTTTCTTGAGCTGTTTTATAGAATTCAAACTCACCAGGCAGTCAACCACCAGACCAACTGGAACCTAACAGATGACAATATTAACCTCTTCTTACCTTCATTACTTCAATCAACTAAAGCTTGGACTCTGTCAGCCTCTCAAGCCCCTGCATGAATATGCGTGTACCCTTAGCTTAAAACTTCCCCAGTTTTGCTGCTTGGGCAACACTACTTTGGGAAAGATCCCCAGTGTTCTCCTTACTTGCTGCAATTAATAAATCCTTCCTTCTCCTGATCTGATCTTTGGCTTGGTTCTGTCTTTTAGCTGGACACTCACCAAGAGGTGAACCCAATTGTTTTGGTAACATTTCCACTTAATCAAAAAATGTATTTGTGACAAAATTCTGTGAATTATAATAATTAAAGCTGGCAAGAACAGTAAAATTTTGTATTGGAAACAACTTTGAGAAGATTTTACATTAAAAAATAGGCACTATTTAAACAGAAAGCTTGGCCTCTGTGCATTGGTGCCAAATTGAATCTCAGAGACAGAGTTTTGGGTGATGTAGAAAAAAATAACTTTATTGCTTTGCCAGGCAAAGGGGGACACATCGGGCTCCTGCCCTGAAAAACTATGTGTCTCAACCTGGGAGGATTTGATGAGGAGTTTTATAGCAATAGTTCAAGCATGGGGTTCCTTACAAGATTAGGGTGTGTGCCAGGCCTACACTTCTCTAAACTGGTCTCAGGTAATCTTCTTGATGAGCTTCTCTGGTTCCTTACATCTTGCCTCGGATGGTTCCTTGCTGCTCCTCCCTTGATTAGCAACTGTTCGAATCTGCCCTTTGGAATTCAGGGAAGGTCATGGAGGCTGGAGTCTGTTCCCTACAAACAAGAAATGGGGGACAGAAAGGCTTCCGTGCCCAGGAGCCCCATAGGGTCCTTCTTGGTTTCAATATATTGATCTGTTCTTTGTTTTACAAACTCAACATTTGCTGCTACTGTGTGTTGTTAGAATATTGTCACATAAATAAACAATAGTGACTCTGATTCAAACTTCTAAGACCGTTTCACTTTTATGTCAAGATAGAGCATGGCAAAAACCCAAACTCTGTCATTGAATATAAGTGATATAGTTGGTTTCATTTGAAAAATGAAGTGGAATGTTTTCAATGAAAAACATTTGAAAAATGTTTGAAAACATTTGAAAAATGTTTTAGTGCTGTGTGCATCAAATATTCCTCCAAACTAAATTTTCTCATTTTCAGGTTGAATTTAAATGTATTCTGTCCTTGAAAGAAAGAAATCAGTTAAGACACATTACTCATTTTCCAAATCTCCCACCAAAAAAAAAAAAAAAAAAAAAAATTGGAAAAAATTAAAATATGTTTGAGTTCATTGACAGTGACTAAGAATGCTTAGTGATGTCAGACACATACGTGAGTTAATATAAAATACAGCCCTGTAGGGGATCAAAATTTCCCACCCCAAAATGTGTCTCTGGCAGGCATACAGATTATTTCAAACTGAAAACAAACAAGGCCCAAAAGACTCAAGAAGAAACTTTGACCTTTTCCCCACTGCCAAAAAAATGTAGACAGAGAACCTGTTCCAGGAAGGAAACTATTACCATAGATAACTATAGTATGAACTAGTTGTGGTAAACAGGGAGGAACCAAGCAAATTCTGTTTGTTAAAATTCCTCTCTGTGTCTCATTGTCTCTTCATGGCCCTGAAAACATTTGTTACTACACATTTGCTTTCCCATTTCCATGTGAATTGCCTCTTTCACTTTGAAGTCCCAAAACACTTTGCCCAAAGTCTTCTTTTGTCTTTAGCTGAAGATGGTATCTAAGGTGAGGTCTTTGGCCATTTGGTGAGTTACTCAGTTTTCCTGGGTCTCTTCCATACATATATATATAATTACATTTTGGTTTGATTTTCTCCTGTTACTCTGGCTTGTGTCAGCTTAATTCTTAAATTAGCCAGTAGAACCTAGAAAGGTAGAGGAAAAATTCTTCTTCCCTGACAACACCATAAAGTTATTTTAAAATGATACCAAATTTAGACCATTTGTAGTTTTGCACATTTAAAATAAAATATTAATTTGTCTTTTTCTGTCTGACTTATTTCACTAGCCATCATATTCTCTAGGTCCATCCATGTTGCTGCAAATGGCACAGTAATATTCCATTATATGTACATATATATACATATATACCACATTTTGTTTATCATACAGTATGATATCACTTATGTGTGAAATCTAAAAAATAATGCTAACAAATGTACATAGCAAAACAGAAACAGACTCACAGATATGTCAATTGAAAGAAAAATGCACAACCTAAAAGTCGAGAATTATGTTTATTTGGCAGACTTTCTGAGGACTTCAAGCCCAGGAGGAAGCCTCTCAGATAGCTCTGAGATACTATTCCAAAGACGTAAGGGAGAACCCAGGATATTTAGAAGTTTTGCAACAAAAACCAGGTAGTCAGAACATCAAAAGTTTACCGTTAATTAAAGAAAACCAGACATCTCAGGTTAATGAATTTAGCACTTTTCTCTTTATGGGAAGATGCAAGAATCTGGTCTCATTGAAATCATTCCTTTGATATGCACCTTAACTATATAGGGCCAGAGTCCTGTACTTTCCCATCCTGATTCCCCTCAGGGTGCACCATTGGGGACAGCTGCAGTGGCTGATGGCTTGATGGCCACAACATCCTTCATTTACTGGTATGGCAGGTGGCATTTTAGTCCATAAATACAGAGAACAAACTAGTGGTTACCAGTGGGGAGAGTGTAGGGGGGAGGAGCATGTTAGGGGTATGGAATTAAGAGATACAAACTATTATGTATAAAATAGATAAGCAAAAAATATATATTGTATAGCACAAGGAATTCTAACTATTATCTAATAATAACTTTTAATGAAGTAAAATCTCTAAAAATACTGAATCACTATTCTATACACCTGAAACTAATACAGTATTGTAAATCAACTATACTTCAAAGAAAAAAAAAGAAAGAAAAAAAAGTTTTGAGATAGCACTGGAAAAATAAAGATATAAGATAATTGATCCAAATAATAAGCAGTACTAACTTTCAGAAACAAAAGTTTAAAATAAAGCTGAATTTATGTTTATGTATTATGTTTAAATGGTAAAATATATATACATGTGTGTATATATATATATATATATATATATATATATATACACACATGTATATATATATTAGCTGATGCCTGTATAGTAATTACTACTTGTCAAGCACAGTTCTAAGTGTGTATTATGTTTATTAACTTATTTAGTTTCCACAATCACCTGTCATTACCTATATTTTATGTATGAAAAAACTGAGTCTTTTGCCCAAGATTTCAAAACTCACCCAGTCTGATTATTTAACTGCTATGGTAATCTACCTCTGACAATTAACTAAATCGATCATTTTATTCATTCAGGCTCAATAGAATTAAAAGTGAAGACATTTAAGAACTCTGCCTCCTATAGATTAGAACCAGTGGGGAAAAGAGAGATTTTTTTTAAAAGGAGTATATTTTCAAATTCATGGATTAATATGTAGTTTTCAATACATGTTAAGAAACACACAGCTGAGTCTGATCCTATATGAGACAGAGACAAGAGACAGAGACAGAGACAAGAGACATAGACACACACACACACACACACACACACACACACACACACACACACACAGATGGAGAGACAGAGAGAGAGAGAGAGAGAGAGAGAGAGAGGGAAATTTGAAAAATTTTCCTATCATTAGCAAAGGAATTAGAGCCTTTGGCCAGATGGTGTTCATGGATCTCCAAAACTGAATAATAAATTAAAGACTATACAGAAACATTAATTAATTTTAGGAGAATCGTTAAAGTTATCTATAAACAAAAATGATGGCTCTAAACAGGAAGAGTCAGCAAGTTGGTATTTTGAAACATTTTTTCAATGGTTCCAAAGATAAAATCCTTAATGGATTTAATTTCTGAACACAAATATAATATTATAATATATTTGTGAATACATTTTACTACCAAAGACATTATGAATTGTTAACAGATAAACTAAGGCATATTACAATTTTTAAGAGTTTATTTGAGCAAAAATAAATTTGAATTGGGCAGCATCCAATCTAGCAGATAGAAAGGAGCTCCAAGAAACTATACAAAATGAAAGACTTTTATAGGCAGAAGGGAGCAGGAAAAAGAAATTTATACTAGGTAACAAAGTGGGTTGGTTATTGCAAGGTTACTTTCCTTTAGGAGATGGCAAGGGTCTGTCAGGCAGATTACTTCACTAATGCTGATCAGGCAATTCCTGATTGACTGGTTTAAGATTCTATTGATATTTCTGAGAAAGCAAAACTGTAATTAGGTTAAATCAAAATTTGGTGACATGGAGCTTAGCACATGCAACTCCATTTGGGGTCTTTTGTTTTTTAACAATACAAATCATATATACAATATTTCTGAATGATTTGGGGGCTTTTGAAGCATAAATTCTAACTAAGATTTTTAGATTAGAGCCCAAATCCTGCAAATACTGCAACTCTTGTAAAAGTCAGGTTAATTAACCAAATTACTATATTCTGATAGTGTTACTGAACTCAGGTTTGGCTGCTTGCCACTCAAAAGTCAATACTTGAAAGACAAGTGCTGGTAGGAACAGAAAGCTTGCTTTATTCAGGAGGCTTGCATCCTGGGGAGAAGGCAGACTCATGTCCCAGAACCAACTCTGAAGATTCTGCTCTGCCTTAAAGATTTTTAAAGGGTAAAAGGGGAAATAATCTCAGTTAATCATTGAGGTAGGGCGTCAGATTCTTCACTATCTCCCACTGCATGCAGGCTTGTTGACTCCTTGTGATCTTTCTTTAGATGGTATCTCATTCAGACAGTTTGCTGGAAAGATAACTGAAGGGGAAGCTGGGGAAAGGATCCAGTCATCTGATAATTACTTTTTTTTTAAATTTTTACTTCTTTAATCTAAGAAAATAATCGACAGGTTAGGCAAGCCATTGGGTGATCAAAAGATTTGAAAGGTGTGCTTGGGCTGGAGGTTAGTTAAGCATGGAGACACCTGGTATAAAGGTTAAGTTAAAATATAGCTTTGCTAGAGTGACAAGACAAAAAGGCCTCCTGCAGAGAGCTGCTTCCTGCTAAGAGTGGTTTCCTGCAAAGAGCTGCCTACAAAGAGTTGCTTACAAATCCCCACTGTCAGACATCATTCCATCTATGGGATTATGAATGAAGGTACATCTGTAACTTCATGCTGACGTAGGGCACCGTATTCTTAGAGTGGAGGATATCGACATGGGTCTGTGGTTATCTCTTTGCCGACAATTTTAGTTGCACACTTACATATATGGGAAGAGCAAGCCACAATAACTTTGATGCCCACAAAGATATAAATTATTATGCACAACAGTGTTATCCCATTCTCTTGAGCCCAGTTCTTGGAATTGTGCTAGTCATAGATTTAGTACTGCGCAAGATGTAGCATCTTATGTCATGGCTACAGCCTGGTCATCACACAGTTAGCTTTTTCCATCTGGTAGCAGTTATAGTATCTGCAAAACAACTCAAGAATGTACATCACACACTGAAAGATTCTGTGACTCTATTGTCCTAATTATTAACTGTTTGAGCCTGCTCTTTTATGACTGAGGGGAAGCCTCAGAGACTTCAGCTTTTCTACAAACAAGAGGCAGGGGGACCTGGAGGGGAATTTGTACTTGGGAAGGTTCTGCTTGGTTTCAAGAGGGTCATTAAACCACTAGCAAAGACAAGAGCACCTTTTTTGTTTTAGCCATTATCGATTATAATATAGAAATCTAGTTGATTTTCCTTAATTTGTCCGGGTCTATCTTACAGAAATCAGCTTTTTTTGTTTTTTTCTTTCTTTTTTTTTTTTAATAGATTATAACCTGCTCTCACGGGCCTTGTTTTTCCTTCAAAAGCAGCCTCATAGTGATGCACAGCAAATGTGTCAGAACAAGAAGTTGTATAGATGGCTTGAGCTCTTCAAATCATGACCCTAGGAGGGGTAGAGGAGACAGTTGACACTGCAAGAGGGTGATTCGTGACCATGAGTCACTGAATCAGAGTGGATACAATTGGTCTTGGATACAAGCCTTGACTGAGGGAAGAAAAAATGTCTGCTGTCTGAGGAGTTGGAAAGGAGTCAGTAATCAAGGCCTACCTCAGGCAGGAAAAGACAGAAGGAAACACGGTCAGAATACATGGGAGGCAAAAGTAAACTTGTAACTGGAGGATACAGCTAAGTGGAATACAGGTGTCGTGCCTTAAAGTGCAACATAAATTTTCGTCTAAGGAGCATGGGTTTTTGAGCCAAACCACCTAGATCAATGATCTGGCCCTGGCCTATAACTTCAGCTTACCACTCTCTGGTTTCCCCTTTTTGTTTAGTAATACAAAACCGCTCCTGGAAGCTGATCACTGCTTCATGCCTCTTAGGACATGTCTGCTATTGAACTAGAGAGACATTTACAAAAGCATTCACACAAGTATTTATAATATAGAACCAAATTTATGTTTATGTCAGGGTATCAAGCTCTCCAATATATCTCCAATATATCACCTGCCTATTTTTTAATGATAAATAAATGACCATATTAATTATTATTGGTTAATCATAATTTGTTCTTCATTGTCAAATAAGTATTGAGTCATGTCTTCAAAACTTATAAACATCTAAGCAAACTGGAGAGGGAAAAACAACTATATAGAACTAAATCTGAGCTTCCTAAAATAGAAGTGGGATTTTATTTTCTGTTACAACTCTTACTTTATACTGGGGAAAAGTCATATTAGTTGACTCTCTTTTTTAGGCAGTTAGAAGTCAGGTTCCTATTTTTTATTTTTAGGATGGCTCAAATCAATGGTATAGTTATCAAAATGCAGATACTTCACCCTGGTCTTTAAGCCCTCATCTAGGAACTCAAAGTTCCATGGGGGCAGGAAGGTGGTAGTGTTATTTGTGAAAGAATTTTTTTTTTTAGTGTAAAGAGTTGATTGAAGTTATTTCATTAAAAATGGACATATTCATTCCTACTAATACTACCATCCTCATTACCTAACCCTAATTTAATTCACAAGTTAATTTAGACCTTAGATGAAATCCTCCTTTCCAGGAAACCTTCCCTAATCCCACAGGCTAGGATGGATACTCCATACCCCACTGTGTTTCCTTAGCATCCTTAGAGCCTTTTAGAGGCTGGACTACATGTTGTCACCAAATCACTTCCACCACATTATTGGTTAAGTCTAGCATAAAACCATACATCCAGCATAAGGCCAGATTTAACAGGAGGAGAAATAAATACCTCTCAAGGAAAAGACTAGAATACGTGGTAGAGCAATAGGAGAAATGGTTGATGCTCATTGTTAGGTATAGTCTATATGAATTTCCACTTGAAATTTGAGATCACAATTTAAAGTCAGCATAGTTTTTGTAATTTTATTTTCTAAAATTTTATTTATTTGAATATAGACATGTAGCAGGCAAATAGTTGACTTACCTATCATTTGAGTTTTATCAGGCAAGGAAAAAAAGATGTGACAGGAAAGGATTTAAAGGTATACACAAAGAAGCTTTTATAGCAAATAAAGAGCCAAGAAAAGAAATGTGGGGGAGAATGGATAATGAATAACTGCATATGAGGGCATTTTTAGGTAAAATACTGGGATGGAAGTAATAGTGTAAGTGAAGTGGATGGTTATTTAGGGTGATCACGTTACCAAACTCAGGTCTGGCTGCTCACCACTCGAAAATCAATACCCAGGAAAAGAGGCAAATGTTGGTAGAAAGGAAAGTTGCCTTTAATCAGAATGCCGGCAATCTGGGGAGATGGTGGACTCAGTGTCCCCCAAAACCATCTCTGAAGGTTCTGCTTGGCCATGAAAGTTTTTTTGTTTTTTTGTGTTTTTTTAAATTAATTAATTAATTTATTTTATGGCTGTGTTAGATCTTCGTTTCTGTGCAAGGGCTTTCTCTAGTTGTGGCAAGCGGGGACCAGTCTTCATCGCGGTGCGCAGGCCTCCCACTATTGCAGCATCTCCTGTTGCGGAGCACAGGCTCCAGACGCGCAGGCTCAGTAACTGTGGCTAACAGGCCCAGTCGCTCCGCGGCATGTGGGATCTTCCCAGACCAGGGCTCGAACCCATGTCCCCTGCATTGGCAGGCAGACTCTCAACCACTGCGCCACCAGGGAAGCCCGGCCATGAAAGTTTTTAAAGGGAAAGAGGAAAGTAATCACAGTAAATCACTGAGATGGGGGGGGGGGGGGGCGGTCAGAGTTGTCGCCATCCCCCAACTGTGTACAGGCTTTTTTACTTATTGTGATCTTTCTTTAGATGCTGTCTTGTTCACAGTTTGTTCACACAGTTTGTTCATGAGATTACTGAAGGGGAAGCTAGGGAAGAAATCTGGTCATCTGTTAATTACTTATTCTTTATTTCTACTTCTTTGATCAACGGAAAGAGCCAACAGGTTAGGCAACGTATTGTGTGATCAAAAGATTTGAAAAGTGTGCTTGGGCTGGAGGTGAGCAGAGCATGGGGGTACCTGGGCTAAGGTTAGTTACGATATAGTTTTGACAAGAAAAGAGGTTTCCTGTGGAGGGCAGTTTCCTGCAAAGAGCTGCTTACAAATCCACTCTCCCCCCACCCTGTCAGATATCATTCCATTTCTGTGAGATTAGGGACAAACGTCCATCCTCTGTAACTTCTTCATGCTGAGAAAGGGTGTTAAGGTCTTAGAGTGCAAGATATGGGTTTGACATGGGTTTGAAGCATTTCTTTGCTGACAGTTTTAGTTGCCCACTTACATACACAGATAGAGCAAGCTACAATGACATAGATTATTATAAGCAATAGTGTTAATCCCATTCTCTTAAGGCCAGTTCTTGGAATTGTGCTACCCATAGGTTTCAGTACTGTTCAGGATGGAGCAGCTTATGTCATGGCTGTAGTCTTGTCATCATGCAGTTAGTTTTTTACCTCTGGTGGCAGTTATAGTATCTGCAAAACAACTCAGGAATGTGCATCAGACACTGAGTCTGTGCCTCTATTGTCCTATTCATTAACTGCTTGAACTGCTCTTTTGTGACCCAGGGAGGCCTGGGAGATTTCAGCTTTTCTAAAAATAAGAGGCAGGGGACATGGAGGGGCCTTTGTACTTGGGGGTGGAGGTGAGCAGGGTTCTACTCAGTTCCAATCAGAGGGCAGATATAAAGAAGTGTAGAGTTAATGGCTATAATAAGGAAACAGAACATAGAACCAGAAATAAACCAGAAACAAAAACAGTACAATGACCAAATACATAGTACAATTTTTGAAATAAGCCTTAATTTCAGAACAAAGAGAGTTGTCATGGGAAACTGAACTGGAATAGAAAGGTTCCATGCAGGAGGTGAGAATTGAACTGAATCTAGGAGACAGGCAAGAATCAGCTAAAGAGGGGTGCAAGACAAGACACTGCAAAGACTTGGTAGCACTATTCACATGAAGTACTTAAAGAATTAAGGGTGTATGAAGCTTTCACGCTGTCAGGAAAGGAGTTTAGAATTTGATCTTTGGAAAGTGGGAGTCACTGAAAACATAATTTAGTAAGAAAAGGATATGGTGAAGATAATAATTTAGGAAGATTAATCTGACAAGAGGAATACTATGCAAGATTGACTTCAGTAGGACTGAGAGAAAAGGGACCAGTTAAGAGTCTAGTGTAATAACCCATTGCGATGAAGCATTTCTTTAGCAGGTGCTTATTAGTTTTGTAGAATTAAAAGCTTTGGCATATTATTAATATATCTGGTTGGGCATAAAAAAGGAGAGGTGAGAACTCTCAAGAACTTATTAAATGTATAATGAAAAGCACATGGTCGGCAGATGGTCCTGTAACAGTGAAAGGCCTCAATAGGGCTATTTCCTGGGGACATTCCTGGCAGTTTGACTGTGTCCTTTAGATCCTGATATTTCCCCCACAAAGACCTAGAATGCTGTCTTCTACATGGTTTGAAAGCCAGTTGAGGAAAAATCAAAACATAAATTCAAGAGTCTATAGAAACAGTAAAGAAGGTTGCTGTAGCAGTAAATGGGCCCATTTCAACTGTGTTGTCTCAGGAATCTCTTTGCTAACTGGAGAAACAATGGAGTTGTCTCCAGAACGCCTATTTACAAAAATGCAAGTTGCTGCAGTAGTACTGATTTCACAGTTCACATCACCAGATTCCTAATTTGCTTTAGAAAGAGATTTCTGAAAGGCCTTGATTTTGTTTTCTGTACCTAGTAGCTGTGGATGGTTCCCAGCCCTGGAGGCAGGATGTGTCCCTATTTACGTTGTTTATTATGTTGATTTCTTGCCTGTTTCCTACTGGGAATCGATAATCTTTAATTCTACATCCAGTTAGAAAAACACTATCTATTCTATACTCTCTTTAGAAGTTTTCTAATCCTTTATGTTCTGATTTAATGAGAATGAAGCTGTCAACATCAGGATTCATTCATTCATTCAACGTGTATTCACTCTCACCCACTATGCATCAGACGTTGTTCAAAGATCTTGAAGTTATGGAGCTTACTTTGTAAAAGAGCTTACAGTCTGAGATATATCAGGTTAACACATTGTCCTCTGAAAAAGCTATTCCAATAAAAAGTTGTATCAGAATTCTCTTTCTTGTACAACATAAAGAGTAAACAGGGCTTTCCTGGTGGCGCAGTGGTTGAGAATCCGCCTGCCAATGCAGGGGACACGGGTTCGAGCCCTGGTCTGGGAAGATCCCACATGCCGCAGAGCAACTGGGCCCGTGAGCCACAATTACTGAGCCTGCGCATCTGGAGCCTGTGCTCCGCAAAAAGAGAGGCCGCAATAGTGAGAGGCCCGCGCACCGCGATGAAGAGTGGCCCCCACTTGCCACAACTAGAGAAGGCCCTCGCAGAGAAACGAAGACCCAACACAGCCATAAATAAAAATAAATAAATAAATAAATTAAAAAAAAAAAAAAAAAAGAGTAAACAGTGGCATGATTCCTCAGGCTGTCTTTGGTTGTTTTTCCTTTATTTAGATACCACCTTACATATTTTCTCAATAGTGGAAATTGAGATACCAAGTAAATCCTTTTCACAAAGCAGAAACTATATGCTTATTCTGTACAGCTGCTCATAGACTACACTATTTCATAGTTTTGATTAAGAAGACTGAACAATGAAGACTGAATTCATTAACTCACAAAATTGTTTGATGCCTAGTTTGTGTCAGGACTTGTGCGCCAAGGTCATCATTGATACTCAGTAAACATAATTAAGTATTTGTAAAGTAAAATGCACCAAATTCTTGTATAAATGGAAAGCCTGTTTTAATTATTTTTTTATCTTTCCTTTTCCTCTCTCTTCTTTCTTTAAGTGTCCTTTTTTCTTTCCTTGTCCCTTCTCTTTCCTTCTTTCTTTTTTCTCTCTTATTTTCTTTCTTCTTTATCAATTATTTCTTCATTAATTTCTTCTTTTTTAGCTACTGAAAATACTAGATGGGTTTATTTTATAAGATTTAAGGATTTTATTTGATGTTGGGACACAACACATTGACACTGGGCAGATGAAAGGCAGACTCTTTATTACTTACAGATTTGAAAGAGAGAAGGCTGCTAGGCGGAACCACACAGAGGTTATACCCAGAGGTCATGTAAAAATAAGCTGGAACTGTAGGGGGTAACTTATGTTTTTCAAATGGGGTGGTGTAAGCTAGGTTTCTCAGACTTCCTGAGGATTGGCTAATTCCAATATTTTCAGCAGGAGCATAGAAGTTCTAGTTGTGTGATACCTGCCCCTGGGGCAATTAGGGCTGGCACATTGTAGCCCAGAGTATAAAAGTCTGTTAAGGGAAGGGATTGGGAAGTGAACTTAATCAGGTATTCAAGAAGGGGAACTGACTGGTGTCTAGGTAGGGACTGGAAACTGGGTCAAGATAACATTATACATATGTATATATGTGTATATATATATGTGTATACGTGTATATATATACACACACACGTATATTATATGACTGTATCTAATGTGTTTGATTTAGATAAGGTTTATGTAAGCTACCGTTTTCTTTCACTCGAGATCTGGCAAGGTGACTTTATTACTTGTTTCGAGCTCAGGGAACCACACCAGTTAACCATGCACATGAGATCATGATCATATTTCTTGGAATGTAAAAACAATACTACAAGGATAGATTGCCATTGATGTCCACCAAATATTTTAATTTTCTTATTATGTATACTGCACTAGTATGGGTGTATGTATATATATATATGTAGTCTTATTTAATTCTTTTTTTTTTTTTTTTTTAAAGGTATGTAGTACTTTATTTATTTATTTATTTATTTATTTATGACTGTGTTGGGTCTTCGTTTCTGTGCCAGGGCTTTCTCTAGTTGTGGCAAGTGGGGACCACTCTTCATCGCGGTGCGCGGGCCTCTCACCATCGCGGCCTCTCCTGTTGCGGAGCACAGGCTCCAGACGCGCAGGCTCAGTAATTGTGGCTCACGGGCCCAGTTGCTCCGTGGCATGTGGGATCTTCCCAGACCAGGGCTCGAACCCGTGTCCCCTGCATTGGCAGGCAGATTCTCAACCACTGCGCCACCAGGGAAGCCCTTAATTCTTAAAATAATCACTTTGTGAGATATTATTTCAACCTGGATGTAGAAGTTGTGCTGAGCAAAGGAAGAAGTGGTGAGTTAGAAATGAAGCTAAGAGGTAAACAAGTGCCAAATGGCAAATGACCTAGAGCTTTGGACTCTACCTCATGGACCATAGAGAGTTTTAGGTATGTGAAAGAAATTTAAGTAACAAGATATGTGTGGCTTTGTTCAAAACATATGTCAAAAGTGGCCTTCTTCCTTTGTTAGGAGGCAAATCATTAGAATCTTCTGTAGCCTACAACATTTGGCACATGCATGAGAATAAATAATAAATTGTGTGCGTGCGTGTGCATGTGTGTGTGCGTGTGTGTGAGGAACTGGCTGATTTACAGGGTTCAGATATAATAAAAATAGATGATGGCTTAAGAGCTCAAACATTTTTATTCTCCTAGAGATTAAAATTTCTCTTTTAGTTTTACCACCTTTTTCTGTGTTGCTCACTCTCATTTAGATTTTAAGGTCATTATAGTTATTCCCCATACATTTTTCTTACCACTCTTCCCACATTACATAATTGTTATTCCTCCATTGACTTTAAAAGTTAATTTATAAGAATATAAATTTGGAAGTTCACATAATTGACCTCAAGCTTAAAAGCTACCCCTCTTGGAAATCACTAGTAAGATCTTTATCAATATTTTTTATCACTAAGTAGTAAAAATGATGATGATGCAATCAATTATCAACACCATGTACACACACATACATATACATATGCATTTACATATATATATTAGATAAAATTTAGTTTTTACTTTGAAGAAATACATAATAGGGAAAGTGTAGATAGTAACATAAAGTTTTACTTCAAAACAGATTGCATTTTGGGGGAACCTTTTACACCTCAGGTTTACATTTATGTCATCTTAAAGATCAGGCAAATATAGTTTGGAAGATATAAGTATTCATTCATGTTGAATGAATAAACAAACACAACTCTCTGAAAGATGCTGGGATTCCCATTTGACCTATGTGTACATCTTATTCCTAAGAAGAATGGAAAGGTGGGGGGCTGTTCGACAGTGCCCCCTGACAAAGACAATGTCAACCGAAGTCCAGCCTACATCTGTTTACCAAGTCAGGATTGCATGACTTTTTCTTCTTTGTTGCTTCTGTTCAAAGAAATTTTTGTAGGGATGCCTCAGTTTTATTATAGAGTCTGGTACACAGTAATCACCTAAAATATATAGATAAATTGAATTGAAGTATTAAGTCTAGGCAGGAAGCTTTTTAAAACTTCAGCTGGCATAAGTGACGGTGTGTATTAAATGTGACCATAACCTTGGTGTGTTTTCTGTAGGTTAAAATATATTGATCTTTATATTTTAGGCATTTGGCAAATGCTATTTCCCTTAGCAATTTAACCTTACTTGGTGATAAATACACTCTCAATTTTCAAATATTATGAAATACTATAAGATTATTTCAAAAGTTGGAAGATAATACAATTTGGTCATATTAAATGACCTTGAGAGAATAATTCCAATTATAAAGCAAAAGTGTTTTTCAAGGAACAGGAAAGGAGTTTTGTTTAGTTTTCTGTTCTTCCGTAGCCTTATAAATATGATATACAAGAATTGAAATTTTTCCTTCTTTAAAGGGGTATAGGAATAAGAGATAAAGGATACTAAAAAAGTAAGAAAAGTTAGTAATCTAAACACCAGAGTAGTTACATAGAAAGAATTTGCCCATTGCTAAGGTCTAAATGTTGTGTCCCACCAAAATTCAGATGTTAAAATCCTGATGTCCAGTGTGATGGTGTTAAGAGGTGGGGCCTTGTGGAGGTGCCTTTATAAAAGAGACTCCAGAGAGCTAGCTCGCCCCTTCTGCCATGTGAGGACACAAGGAGAAATTTGCAACCGAGAAGAGGGCCATGATCTCTGACTTCCAGCCTCTAGAACTGTGAGAGATAAATTTCTGTTGTTTATAAACCACCCACTCTGTGGTATTTTGTTATAGTAGCCTGAACAGACTAAGACGCTCATCTTATTAATCTCTATGTGTGCATGTTCAATAGAAGATGACCTTACTTGTTAAGGCTTAAGCATTGTAACAGCATTGCCAATGTAGTTCATAAATAAGATTTATTTCATATTCTGAGAAAGTCAGATGAAGAGAATAGGAACAGAGATATCCATTTTTGAAGTAAAAGAGAAGAAAGAAACTGGAGAGCATATTTGTGTCAGGGCTGCCTCTGGCACCTTGGGAACTTGGGGGCAATTAGAATGGGCTCCATTCCATCCTAGGGCTTGCAGTCCCAGCTTGAAGAGCTGACACAGGCTGGATTTCAGCCCCTGGCTGTACCCTCAGCAGACATCATGTGTAGTGCATAACCTGTATCATTGAAGTGGCAGCAAATGTTTGCTGGATATGTACCAAACGCTGAGTGAATGTGAAGGGTTCTTAACTGCAGATACACGAATGTCTAGTATTAATAATACTTAATCGCCCCTGACTCCCCCTCCAAAGAAACCATCAACCCGTACGGAGTGGCCTGCTCTTGCCTTGCTGAATATGGGAAGTAAGCTGGCAATCGCAGTTCTAGGTTGTTTTCTGCTCACCAGCAGCACTTTATATTTCATATTATTTTATTTTTTATCTATTCGAACTCTATCCATTTTATTGTTTCCAACTTGAATTCCACATTTGCTAAAAGCATTTTAGCCCAGGGTATTATCTCTGTTTTTGGAATTCTGTGAGAGTATTATGCCTGGAATATTCATGTGTATTATATTATTATTTATTTTGCTTATTAATGTATCACTCAGCCTCTTTCATAAGGATTTAGAGTGGTTTCCAGTTTAACAGGTTAAAAATTCCTAGGTTCATAGGTTTGGGGGAATATGGGTAGAAGAGTATATTAGGCAGGGCCCTCCAGAGAGATAGAATAGATTTTGTATATGTTTATGTGTTATAGACTATATATATATATGGAGAGAGAGAGATTTATTTTAAGGAATTGTCTCATGGTGTCATGTGATTGTGAGTACTGGCAAATCCAAAATTTGTAGATCAGGTGGGCAGCCTGGAAAAACAAGCAAGAGTTGATGTTGCAATCTGGAGTCGGAATTCCGCAGGGTAGCAGGCTGGAAACTTTTGCAGAGTTACTATGTTGCAGCCTTGAGGAGAATTTCTCCTTCTTTGGGAAACATCAATCTTTTCTCTAAGGTCTTCGACTGATTGAATGAGGCCCACCTACATTGTGTAGGGTAATACTCACTGAGGTAAAATAATCAAGAAATAATATCATGTGAAATAGTTTAACTTTGAAATTCTAATTAGGCCAACAACAATTATAATAGTTTTGTATCTATCAGAGAAACTTATGTAAATCGCTAATTTCAGTATGTGGGAAGTTAGCATTAAATAGTCAGAATAACCTGTTTCTTTTTCAGTGTAACTATAGTATTATATTTTGTCCAAGTCAATTGCTGATTTTTTTTTTCTTTTTATATTACTAAATTCTGGTATTCTCTATATTATGAAAATCTCTTCTGTTTCCTTATTCACCTAGTGTGTCTTAAGGTGATACAGACTACATAAGTATGTCTGAAACTTACAGGACATATTTCTGCTTTACCAGAGTTTATTTTAGAAAAACCAAGTTCACCTGTAGTTTCCTAGCTATTTAGGATGTCACCTCATTGACATGTGTAAACAAATATTCTTACACTTTTACTGTGCATCTGAATAGCCACTTACCTTAGGCAGTGAACTTGGCCACTAAGAGATAAATTTGCCTAAACCTAACCTATCAGGAGATTTCACCTCTTAGACCTAATTCATAGCTTAGAAATAAGCTCTTAAAACCTTTTGACTTTTGTCAAATTGGAAATTTGGAATTTGGAAAGTTTTACTGAAAGAGAATTCCACAAATTTTTCTACCTTAAGGCAGGCAAGTATTTTCTTTCTATTACACTTATAATATTGTATCCTGCTGCTATGTGAATGTCTGGTATTATAAACGGTTATATATTCCATTGAATTAATTTTGTAAAAATATGCCTGGTAAGACTGAGACATTTCCTATGTTTATGAATCCTCCATGCTCTCCTCCACTAAGGGTACAGCATTTTACTAAGTAAAACTAGGAGAAAAATAGCTTAATTTCATGGTTTACAAGTGGTGAAAATAATACTTTCAATAGCAAAAATTAGGATCTATGAAAGAAAAAGAAAAAGGAAAATTTTACTCCTAAATGTTATGGTAAACAATACCAAGATTAGCTCATTTAATTAGAATATAACACAACCATGGTATTGAGCAGGTACTTCAACATCTATTCCAAGGTGAGCAAAGTGTAAGACAGGATAGTGAGTCCAAGTCCTAGCTCAGCCCCTTGTGAGCTGTGTGACTTGGGCTAATTCATCCTAAATTTACTGAGCCCATGTTTTCTCCTGTAAAATGTCAGAATGAGGATGGGTAACCTATAGGACGATTAGCAGTTATGCAATTGTTTCGTAAATTCTAGAGTATGTTCCAAATATGAGGTATATCAGATTGTACTTATTTAACATGTAATTTTTTTCCTGGTAGGATAATACAGTAAATATAGGACTGGAATGAGAAGCAAGAAATCTTGGTCCGATAACTAATAATTTTCTCTATTTTGTCAACTCAGTATTTTTGGATGGCAGCTTTAAATGGGGTTGTGGTAGGAAGGAAGAAATCTCTTGGCTCTTTTCTAACTCTAAAAGATTTTAATATTATTATTTATAACTTTATTTTAAATAGGTAGGCAGATATTTTTATATTTATTTGATAGATCAACAAGCTATAAATTCAAGAAAGTGTTAGTGACTTGTGCAAGATCTCATAACAAGTCAGCAGCTGTGTTGAGATAAAAATTTAGACTAGAGCCTAGAATCTGTCACTCCTGGCTAGTGTTCCTTCTTCTGAAATTCTCTGCTTTGATAATACTTCTAGTTACTATAATTTGATTGATGATGTTCATGTAAATTATTATGGGAAATATTGACATATTGGGCACACTCCTGTTCAATGTTTCAGACTCTGTGTTAATGGACAGAAGGATAGCTTCTACCTTCAGGAAACTCACTGTCTCACAGAGGACCTTACATACTGCCACTTTTATACGAGGCTGTGTGGCTAAACTCAGTACAAAGTGCTTTGGGTAGTGAGAATTAGACAGCTACCTTCAACATTCACTGTGAAGCACCTCAAAGGGACGGATAGGAGAAGTTCATTGTTTTGCTCGTTAACAGTATGGTGAGGAAAGTGATACATCATTTTGAAAGAATGCTGAAGAATCCAATTACACCAGGAATTTGTACATTAGACGTGGCATTTAAAATCCTGCGCCTGATTATGTATGTGTACATAATAAATATAAATCATTCCCTTCATACACATTTTTTATTTAATCTTTATGACAAATCTGTGGGATAGATTTATCCTAGTATTACAAATGATGAATATAATGTTCAGATATTAAGAAGTATAACTGTATAATTTTGCTATTTGTCTTCCTCCTTAAATTGTAAGTTCTTGGGAGAGAATAGTGGAAACAACTTGTTTCTCTTGAATTTTTTTGCCCCATGAAAGCTGTGGGTACCTGAGCAAGTTACTTAACCTCTCTAATCTTGGTGTCCTTGCCTATAATACAGAATTATGTAAAGAGCCTATAAAGTCTTGGTAGGGTCTGGTACACATTAGTTACACGATAGATGCTTCCTACATGTATGACACCATTCTGTATGGTAGATGGCCCATGAATAGGTTCTTTGTAATTGTAAGGGATTGATGCCATTCAGTAGTGTTCTGCGTGGGAGCTGTAATACAACTGGCTACTTGGCAGCTCTAAAAGAGTCAAACCCATTTATTAGTTATTTCTAAAATCATAAATTAAGGTGTAGATAACTTGCAGATGATGGGGTAAGTTATTTTAATAATTCAATGAAAGCTTAGGATTAACAGATACACACTACTATATATCAAATAGATAAACAAGGACCTACTGTATAGCACAGGGCACTATATTCCATATCTTGTAATAATCTATAATGGAAAAGAATCTGAAAAAGAACATATATATATATATACACATATATATGTATATGTGTATATATATATATATATGTGAATCACTTTGCTGTACACCTGAAACATTGTAAATCGACTCCACTTCAATTACAAAAAGCTTAAGAGATTCTTGCCTAAATCCAGGATAGTATTAAAGCCTTCCACTTCAACAGATATTTTCTTATAATACATATAATTCTTCTCATTCTATTACTCAAACACATACAGCATAGTGATAAAGAAATGGTGAATGATGAATATAACTTAAACTGAAACAGACAAATGAAAACCTTTTTTAATCCTGATTTTTATACCTTGGTCAAACCTAGCATGTAATATGAAAGCTTTCACCTCTAAAAGAGAAAAAATCCACATGTTACAACACAGGGGGTAAAAAGCACAACACTTCCAAAGACCTCTGAGTTGATAAAAGCAAAACCTGATCACCAGAATAGTACCTAACAGACCAGAACATTAGGGCTCCTTTAATTACCATTTGAAACCAAAGTGACCAACTGTCAGTTCTACTGTTTATATCCAATTGACCTCTTTTTCACAGAGGAGAGACAAGCATTAATCACACTTCAAAACAAAGTTACTCTGATTTACAAAGATTATAACGCTGTAACAAACAAAACCAACAGATCAAGAGAGCAACACATTTCTTATGGAGCTAGGACACACAGTGAGTAGTGTTTCCTTTAAACAGCATTGGAGAGGTTCATAACAGCTATCATTTTGAAATGGAGACATTAACCCTGCATTCAGAAAGCCTGAGACTTTTTAAGCACAAGATAAGTATGCCAAATACTGTCCCTCAATGTGGAGAAAGTGAAGAAAAGTTGACATATTTGCCAATGCAAAAGTTTGTTTTTAGACCTAAATTCCAAAAGTTTAAGGGAGGCCTTATTTTTAGCCTTCTATGCCTTTATTTCCCTTACTATTCAATTTCACAATTACAAAGATCAATCCTTCCAAGTAGCTGATTGATTGCCATCATTGATCTTGTACACCGAAGGTAGGAGAAAACACACATAAGTCTTTCTCGGCATTTCAGCAAATTTCCTTCATTAACTGTTTATATTGGCAAACCTGAAATGTATGTTCTTGGTTTGGAAATGGTTCCCTGATGGGCATAGATTGCTGGCCATCCCACTACTCACTCTTATAAATTTCCTAATTAGGACAGTGGTGAAACAGAACTGAAGAAAAGAAGGTGTAACTTTCTAAATGCTAGAGGAAAAAGAAAAATAAAACTTCACTAGGATCGATGTAAACTGACTCTAAACTTCCTATAATCCTCCCAGAAGTATCAGCAAATATTTTTATAACAAATTTGTAATCTTTTTTTTTCTTTTTTTCTAAAGGCTTAATATTCTGTTTTCTATGGACCTTCTTACACGGGTACATCAGTGGTCTTAGTGTGAATTGAGATGCTTTGGCTAAGGATCGAAAACCATATTGCAGTGCTGACCTACTGTGGCTGCCTTGTGAAATAGCTTTTATTTTTTGGTCAGGTTCTAATGATAGACAGCACCTATCTGTGTTAAAGAGGATTCTCGGCTTTGCTCAAAAAAATATGATGATTTTTCTGTTTTATGTCTACTGCTTCCTATATGCCATAAAGACATTTAATTCAATTCAATAAACATTTATTGAGAATGTTCAGTATTTTGTTAGGCTCAGGGAGCACAAATGAAAAAGACATGAGTAAGGCTTTTAAGAAACTTATAAACTATTAAGGAAGACAGTCGTGTAAACACATATAGTCAAGTGTGATAAGTGAAAGGATGGGACCACACCGAAGCTGGAGGTAGGAGAAGGGAAGTGATGATGAAGTCTTCCATTGGTGGAGGTGAGAGACATTATCAAGGGCATTGTCAGAAAGGCAACCCAGGATGAATTTTGAAAGGTTAAGAGATCTTGCTTTTTTTTTAAATCAAAAGTGACCACTGCTTGGTCAAGTTTTCCTAGAAATATTTAATTTTAATTTAAAAGAACAACTGTGGCTTCATCTTGGAAACTTTTCTCTCTTCGAAAAGAGTAACTGACCCAGTCCTGCTCTTTGCCTTGTTACCTCTTTTCATGGTTTATGAATCACATTTTTCTCTGCTCAGCTTGACAGCCAACTCTGCTATTTATTACATTCTGTTGATGTTTTCCAAAAGGCTCCTATACTAAACTAGAATCTGTTGTCTTATTGCCTCATTCTCACTTCTTTCTTGCTTTAATTCTGTCTCAGAATTAACAGATTTTATTCCTATATGCTTCATTCAACTTCCTATATGCTTCTTCAACTTCTTATTAAATATTTCATATGAAACTATTTCACCCCACTAAGTGTTAATCTCTTCATCCCTAATATGGCAGTAACCCTTCAAAGGGTCTTTGTGAGGATGAAGTTAGTTACTGTGTGCTAAGTACTTAGAACGGAGCAAGACACATTGTACGTACTCAATAAATGTTAGCTGGTTTTAAAATATTCAAGAAGAGCACCTAAGACCCCAGTGGTCCAATCTTTTCTTTTCAGATAAATTTTCTGTGTCTCCTCCTAGGTTACTCCCAGACTGACACTAGATCTTTTAAAATTTAGTAAACATTTTGCAAGAAGGTAAAAGGCTGTGTGGACCAGATAGCACTCTTTTAAATCTAGAAGAACTTTCTCAAGGGTGGGTCAAAAGGATATTAAGTTTATTTTTCCAGCTGTCTTTTTATTTAACATGCATATTTTTTTTTTATCTAAAGCAAGTATATTTTAGTTATATATATATTATTTAATGTTGGTTCCAGGTGAGAGTCATCGGGGTCTGGCTTAGAGGCTGCCACCACACCCAGTCTCCCTCATAGCTAAGTGTAGCCATGTAACTATATTCTGGCCAATGGGATATGGATATCACTACTGGTTCTTGACCTTAAAACTATAGTATGTTGACTTCCCTGCTCCCTTTCTCCTTCCTACTAGCTGGGAGGTGGTAGAAACTGAACCACCTGCCATGGATACACAAGTGAAAGTCAAAAGTCAAGGATAATACACCCAAGTAGCCTCAAAAAGCCTGCCCACCTTTGGATGGATACATGAGAGAAAAAAAAAACAAAAAACTTTAATTCTCACATCTCAGTTACAGTGGTTTAGCCTGTACCCAGAGAAATGCAAATCTTTTAAAATTTGCATAGAAATAATTTAATTTCCCTAGTAAGTGTAAATCTATGTTGAAATTATTTACTTTTAGATATTTTCCTCTCTACACTAATATTCTGAGTCTCTTCACTACAAAATATTTGGAGCTTTTACCATAATGTTAAATATTGATCTTACATCTAAATAAGAAATGTTTCCTTGAAAGTGAGAGAAAAGAATTTCAGTGCTTATAGTTTTTATACCTTAACTGCGATTTCAGTTTACCTGTAGAGCACAAACCTATAAGCAGTCATTGTAGCAATATCATAACTCCATCAGATTGATATATGGGCTCTCAAAATTGTGTGACTGAAGTTTGACAGACTTGAGGGTGTTCTATTCTACCTGGTAGGAACCACTCTTACCTCTTCCATTAGTGAAAAAAAAATAAAAGATAATATATTAAATTATGTTTCCCTAAAAAGACTGCTTATTGCCAAAATCTAACTAATTATACCATATAAGCTATTCCTTAGGAGACAGAAGAAATAGAAATATCACTTGCAATAAGTGAGATTGAGTGTGAGCATTTATGCTCATACAGGAACAATATCTTTCTAAACATAACTCTGAGAAAATTCACTCTTAAAGCATCAGAGATAAGGTGCAATTTATATTCATACATTTTCATCTCATTAAAATCTTTTGTGAGCAGTCTTTAGCCCGGAGCATCTGTTTCTGCTTCTAGAAATGTGGTTAGCAAGCTGAATTGAACTATTTGTGCTATCAAAGTTTGCATTGAAGCTGGCCTAGACAAAATTCACTTTGGCCTTTCAATTAATTAACCAACTTATCTATTAACATCACCTCTTACAGTGTGAGATGTTTGTTTCTCACAATTATAACTTTAAGTTCCATGTTTGCATGGAAAAAGATCATAGTTTTCCACATCAACTCAATGCCTTTCCCCCACAAAAGAAATGTGCATTTAAATTGGAAATATAGAATGTATCAAATGTAATATGGCCCAAGGCCGTATGTAATATGGTAAATTATCTTGGAATTTTCAAAAAAGTTAGGCTCTGCTTGGGGAGAAGCTCGGCCAATAAAGCAATGATTAGGCACCCTTTTCATTTTTACCTTAAGGGGAATTTACCAATCTTTCCCTTTGTAAATTGGGCGGTAAAACCTTTCTTATACAACATTATTTAGAGTTTCTGCACTCCCACATCCTTACAGCAGCATATTAAGATATCACTGTCTAAACACTTTCTGACCTGTATAATAATATAGGCTGCATTTCAATTACTGGCATAAACATTTTTATGTAGTTTTTTGTATTTTTTTATACTAGCAATAAAAAAGCTAAATATACTGGCATAAATATTTTTACATTTTTCCCACAAACAAAGTGCAGTTGCCCTATATATATAATTGCTCCTTCCATGCCACAGAAATAAGTTAAGATTTTGTCCTTCATGTATTTGAAGGTGATCCTGATGATAAACTTTACTGAGGAATTGCTTTAAGTTGTTTGTCAGGGAGTTGTATGAGGCTGATCCATTTCAAATATCTTACTTACTCCTCTGTGCAGTTATTTAAGACCCACCCAGGACCCCATTGAACTGAGCTTTTTTCTCTTTTTATCCTCTAGAGAAATTTGAATTGCAAATTAATCATTAGCAACCTTTCTGAATATCTGTATAAATAACTGAATGAATTAACAAATAAATTGATCAATAGATCAAAAGTTAACCAAGTATGGATTAAATTATACACACAATGTCAGACATTCTCAGAGTATTAGGTTCTTGGAATATAACCCTCCAAGATTAAACTTAAAGATCTAACAAATAAATCATAAATGAAATCATAAACATCACAATTTGATTTTTAAATATTCTGCTCTTGACTCAACAGACTAAATATATTCAATATTCTTAAAAATATTATTATTTAAAATCCAAGATTAAGTTTTGGGCTTGCTCTTTATATTCTCATAGAAGAATAAAAGACTTCATTAAACTTCTGAACTTGTAAGTAACTATCCTTATACACACAGGTCCCATGGTATTGTAAACTAATTGCCACTTCAGAATTTTAAAAAGCATCATTCTGTTAAAAAATGAAAAATAATATTTGAACTAAATTAAGAGTCTTGGAATCAAGTATCAGCCATGCCATAGTCACACAGTTCCAGCTTTCAAGAGAAGAAAATGTAAATAGTGAAGTATGGGGCAACACGAAGGACAGGAGAATATATAGAAGATGGTCATCTAGGAAATGACGGAAGTGGGTCTGTACTTGTCTGGCCTACAGAAAGTAATCTTTAAATTTACTTATTTTGACTCTAATCTGGAGGAAACCCAGAACTATGCAAAATGTTCTATATATTCCCTTGTCTATTGTAGAGACCCAACAAAAGATATCAACCAATGGATGTACAGATTCTGAGATCCTCTGGTAGATTTAAAACATTCTAGTATTCTAGCAGTATTTTTCTTGGTGTTTTCTTTTTGTAATAATAATTTTTTCAAACACTGAGAAAGAAAGTGCTGAAGTATCTTGCGTATGGGAATAGCATATGATCCAGATGTCAGCTACTTCTTGTCTCTTGAGATCTCAGAAAGATAGACTGGAACTTTCAGTTTCCATGCCCTGTAGACTCCTGTGCCCTCTCCAAGATTCAGCAGATTCATAAGAACTCAACATTCTCAGAATTTCCTTTGGCTTCTTCTTGTACTACTTCAGTTAATTTATCAGTTCGTGGTCCCACATGTGCCACCTCAGCATCACCAGGTCTCAAGCATATATGAATCTCAGCCCAATTCTTCACTTAAAAACAAACAAACCAACAAAGCCAAGGGAAAAAAACCCTCCTGATACAGGCATTTTTGGAGGTAAGTTCAGGGCTTTTATTCTGGTGATAGGCACTGGTAAGTTCAAACTGTTTTGATAGCTGTTGCCCAATCTGATTGATGAGTAGTGTGCCCATGCCATACCAAGTTGTTAAATATTTTAAATGTCATCCCTGGATGTGGTAGGTTGGGAAGAAAGATGGAGATCTTGAACACTTCACGAATACAAATGACTTCAAAGAACATACAAGTCTAGTCTAAGAGCTCTTTAGGCACTTAACTATTTAGCACACCCACCCCAATCCCTTCTTGCTCACACTTTTTTTTGACTCTCCTCTCCCTCGCTCCTAAATTCTGTTCATTTATAATGTTGAGCAGCTTATCCATTTCTTTCTCTCATTTCCTGATTTTCCTTAACCCATGTTGCAAGGTCACAACTTCTACTCCCAAATAGTTTATTAATTTATTTTCTTAATTAGATACAGTTGTCTCCTTAAGAGTAATTGCTATGTCAGCTATAAGGATCATAATTTGTTTAAATAGATTTTTTTTTAAATTAATTAATTAATTTATTTTTGGCTGTGTTGGGTCTTCGTTTCTGTGCGAGGGCTTTCTCTAGTTCTGGCGAGCAGGGGCCACTCTTCATCGCGGTGGCGGGCCTCTCACTGTCGCGGCCTCTCTTGTTGCGGAGCACAAGCTCCAGATGCGCAGGCTCAGTAGTTGTGGCTCACGGGCCTAGTTGCTCCACGGCATGTGGGATCTTCCCAGACCAGGGCTCGAACCCGTGTCCCCTGCATTGGCAGGCAGATTCTCAACCACTGCGCCACCAGGGAAACCCCCTAAATAGATTTTTTTTAAGAGCAGTCTAAGTTCACAGTAAAATTGAGCTAAAGGTACAGAGAGTTTCCATCTACTTCCTACACCTCCCCTTCTCCATACAGAGCCACCCCCACTATCAACATATAATCTGGTACAAAAAAATCATAATTAGGACTATGGTAACAAGAAAAACAGTATAATATAAAGTAACCATGGCTATTATTATTTAATTACTTTAAAAGAGTCAGTATTTATATATATATGTGTGTGCATGTGTGTGTATATGTATATATATTTATTGTTATTCTGAAATCATTCTCTGAAGTCACCAAATAGGTAATCTGCTATTAGTCCATGGCCCCCAACTACTCTCACATGTACCTCCAAACAAGGACTTCAGAATTAGCATAATTGTGATATTTCTGCAACACAGGACACAGGGAGAAATCTGTTTATTTCAAAACATTTTTTATTTTAGCCACTCCTTGAGAAAAATAAATCAGGGACTTCCCTGGCAGCACAGTGGTTAAGAATCAGCCTGCCATTGCAGGGGACATGGGTTCGAGCCCTGGTTGGGGAAGATCCCACATGTTGCAGAGCAACTAAGCCCGTGGGCCACAATTACAGAGCCTACATTCTAGAGCCTGAGAGCCACAACTACTGAAGCTGGTGTTCCACATCTACTGAAGCGCTTGTGCCTAAAGCGCATGCTCCACAACGAGAGAAGCCACCACACTGCACTGAAGAGTATCCCCCGCTTGCTGCAACTAGAGAAAGCCCGTGCATAGCAATGAACACAGCTAAAAATAAATAAATAAATTTATTTAAAAAAAGAAAAATAAATCAGACTTCTCACGCTTCAAACCACCCATTAATTTAGAATAAATCCTATGTGTTAGGATTTGCAATTCTTGGAAAAATGTTCTGAGAAAAAAAGGAGACACAATTACAAGTGTGTTATTTCTCTGACTACTGCACGTTTGTATTAATGATGTATTTGATTCATATGCAACTCCTAGAGCTACTGGATATGCCGTTTGGATATTTCACTGTTATCTCAAGCTCAGTGTATCGAAAACTGAATGCATCATCTCACTGAACTCCCTGTAAACCTAATTAACTCAGATTCCTTTAGTAAAGTTCCTGTCTCTGTCACTTATATCCCTAAGTCCTACATGGCATGAAATATTTTAATCTTTCTTCATGTTCTAATATCCAACCAATTTTAAAATTAGAAACTTTCCTCACTTTTAAGGTTTCTTTCTTTCTTTTTAAAAAAAGGCTACCTGTTTTAGTTCCAATGCCAAAAAACCTTCCTTCCTGTACCACTCCTAACCTGACCCCAGATCTGGGGTCATCACTTTGTACCATAATTGGTGTCATAGTTGCTTCCCTGCTAAAGTTTCCTGTTCAGTTATCTCAGGCAAATAGAACTGACCTAACATCTATTTTAATAACTTCACTATCTTCCTAGGAAATCTTCACCATTCTCAATTTTCATTCTCTTCAAATCTATCCTAGAGTTTACACTTATATGCCTACATAATCTGACTGCAGTCTATATATCCAGATTTATTTTGGTAGTTTGGCCAGTTATTTCACTGATCCTGTAGCTATGCCATATGAATTCCATTCTACAAATCCCTTCTAAGCCTTTTCTCATAGTACTTACTTTCAGCCCTGGCACACATCTACCTCTCATGATGTTGGCATTGCCATTTATTGGGTGGGTCATAAAGTCACTTCGGTTTTTAAGTAAAAATATAAGACACATTTTTCATTTTCACCAAGAACTTTATTGAACAACCTATTCATCATTTTGTTCCACTACCTTCTGCCATTTTTCAGGTAATTTCATAACTCCGTCTTCCCAAAACTTTTTATCTTTTTGAGCAAAAAACTGTTCCAGGTGCCTTTTACAGTCTTTGAGGGAACTGAAATTTTTTCCATTAAGAGAGTTTTGTAAAGACTGAAATAAATGGAAATCCGAAGGTGCAATGTCTGGTGAATATGGCAGATGAATCAGAACTTCCCAGCCAAGCTGTAACAATTTTTGCTTGTTCATCAAGGAAACATGCAGTCTCACGTTATCCTGATGGAAGATTATGCGTTTTTTGTTAACTAATTCCGGACACTGTTGTCAAGTGCTGCTTTCAGTTGGTATAATTGGGAACAGTACTTGTTGGAATTAATCGTTTGGTTTTCTGGAAGGAGCTCATATAGAGGACTCCCTTCCAATCCCACCATATACACAACATCACCTTCTTTGGATGAAGACTGGCCTTTGGTGTGGTTGATGGTGGTTCATTTCGCTTGCCCCATGATCTCTTCCATTCCACATTATTGTACAGTATCCACTTTTCATGGCCTATCACAATTTGTTTTAAAAACAGAATGTTTTCATTACGTTTCAGTAGAGAATCACATGCAGAAATACGGTCAAAGGTTTATTTCTCTTAACTTACGTGGAACCCAAACATCAAAGCGATGAACATAACCAAGCTGGTGCAAATGATTTTCAACACTTGATTTGGATATTTTGATTATGTCGGCTATTTCCCACATGGTATAACATTGATTGTTCTCAATCAACGTCTCTATCTGATCGCTGTCAACTTCAACTGGTCTACCCGACCGTGGAGCATCATCCAGTGAGGAATCTCTAGCAAGAAACTTCGTAAACCACTTTTGACATGTTCGAACAGGGACGGCACCTTCTCCCTACACTGCACAAATCTTTTGTTTTGCGTTTCAGCTACGTTTTAACCTTTCTTGAAATAATAAAGCATAATGTGCCGAAAATGTTGCTTTTTTTCTTCCATCTTCAATATTAAAATGGCTACACAAAAATTCACCAATTTTGTTTTTTTTCTTTTTAATGCATGCTGATATGACAGCTGTCACAATACAACCTAACAAAATTCTTTCGAATGAAGTTAAAGTCAACTAATTGCTACTAGAGCCAGCTTACAGAAAAAACCAAACTTGTTGGCTAACCCATACCTGTGGGAAAATGTCTTAATATCTTTGACCCAGTTTTCTTCTCTGCAGAATGGACTTAATATTCATCTTGCAGATTTGCTATATGGATTACATGAAATAATTTCTATAAAATAATCTCTACATAAATGGATCCAATAAATATTAATTTCCTCAGTTTTCCAGCCCTCCAGAAATTCTCTTGGAACTCTATTGCAATTCTGTTTGTACACACAGATACTATGAAATCAAATCCAAATAAACTGAAAACTCTTTAAGATCTTGTCCTTTATTTTCTCAAGACTCATTGCATGGCCTCTCCCAACAGTGCCTTTTAATCCTACTGATCTGAGCTATGAATAACTTCAAAATGCTCACAAATCTTTTGCCTCACAAACACTGTTTCCTCTTTCTCAAAATTCTTGTCCTGTCTTCTGTTATTTCTCTAAGGGACTATCTACTGCTAGTCATTCAATAATCAATTCATTGTCACCTTCTCCCAGAAGCCTTGGCACACTCCTGATTTGATCTAGTATTCATCTCTGTGTACAGCACTCTCAAAAGTTTATCATTAAACTTACAATATTCTACAGAAATGATCTATTCACTCATTTGTATCTCTCACTGGTCTGAGAGGATCTTGAAGAAGGAATCATTTCCATCACCTTTGTGTACCTAATACCCAATATGCTGCCTGACCCAATATAAGGATTCGAAAAATATTTGTTAAAGAAGTAGATTTCTTATTAAAATAACAATTAATTTGTCTAAGTAAGCTTGCTATTTTATGTTAGTTTGCCCTTTTAAATAAACTATAAGCTTCTTGTGAGTATGATCACATAATATTTCTGTGTTATTTATATTACCTAGCATAATACTTAACATATAGTAGATGATAAGTAACTATTGATTAGTTCATCACAAACATTAAAAAAAATATTTTTTAATTGAAACAATGTTGTGTTAGTTTCTGGTGTGCAGAAAAGTAATTCATAATATATATATATATATATATATATATATATATATATATATATATATATTCTTTTACATATTCTTTTCCATTATGGTTGATTACAGGATATTGAATATAGTTCCCTGTGCTATGCAGTGAGACCTTGTTATCTATTTTATATTTAGTAGTTTGTATCTGCTAATTCCAAATTCCTAATTTATCCCTCCCCCACCCCCTTTCCCCTTTGGTAACCATAAGTTTGTTTTCTATGTCTGTGAGTCTGTTTCTGTTTTGTAAATAAGTTCATTTGATTCATATTTTAGATACCACAGATAAGAGATATCATGTATTTTCCTTTCTCTTTCTGACTTATTTGACTTAGTATGATGATCTCTAGGTCTATCCATGTTGTTGCAAATGGCATTATAACATTCTAAAAAAAAAAAGATATTTATAAAGAGAAAAAGAGGAGGGTAGAAGAGTTCTTTTGAAGTGGTATAAAGCACTATAAAGTGTATTGTCATCAAGATCAACCCTGAGGACACTGTATTTCTACCTACCTCCCACCAAGTCACGTGAATCTGAGAAGTACACTGTTAGCAGGCTGAAGGAAAAGTGATTATATTTTAACATCAAGGCAATAGTGTGACACTTTTACAAAATTCTACATATGTTTTGGTAAAGATTTGTATTTCTTTTCTAGAATTCTACTCTAACAATTAAGTGTTCATAATAGAAAGCAGCTTCTGTGATCCTTTAAATAATAATTATAAAAATAATAACAGTTGATATTTTAGAGTCCTCTATGTGCCAGAGAGTTATTTGACAATTTACAATTATCATTTCTAAACTTTAAAGCAACCTGGCAAAGTATTTATTATAATCCTCTTATATATAAAGAGACTGATATATAATTAGAAGGATTAAATAACTTGTCTTAGATTATATAGCTAAGTAGAGTCAGAACTCAGATTTATATTGATCTGTATCCAAAGTTCATATATTATGTTTTTTACTGAATTGAATAAGATAGACCCAAAATTCATGAACTTCTTGAGATCCCTTATTTGAAAATAAGATCTTTGCTCATGTTGTCAGGTGAGATAAGATCATACTTAATTAGAGTGGACCCTAATCCAATACAACTGGTGTTCTTATACGAAGAGAAAACAAAGTGAGATACAGCAAGAACTCCATGTAAAGGAGGTGGAGGAGATTTGAGTGATGTATCTACAAACTACAGAATATCAACTGTTGTCTTCAACACCAGAAGCTAAGAGAAAGGCATGGAACAGATTCTGTCCTAGAGCTTTCAGAGAGAACATGGTCCCAGTGGCATCCTGATTTGGGACATTTTAAGCTGTACAGTTTGTAGTAATTTGTTACATAGTCCTACAAAACTAATATACAATGTGATAAGTAATAAAAAAAAGAGTTGCTCCCAGAAACTTTGGTATTAGCAGATGTTATTTCAGTCACATACATCACAGGAAAAAAAAAAAACAAACCTACTTCTTTCCATTTTACTTCTGGCTATATTAAATTTTAGAATTGCTAGAGTTGTTATTTCTTCTCTTTACATAATATGTAGCTTAAATAATTTCAAACATCTCTTTAGTAAGGAAAAATTATAATTCTATAATGGGTGATTTGAGCATCGTTTCTTTCTTATGTAAAAAAATATGCTTGAAGGAGTTAATGAAAGTACTTCTATAAGATCTGCAAAACTGTAAAGCTTAAATACCTTGAGAATGGGTGACAATGCTGAAATTTACCTAAGCTGCTGTGTAAATGTTCAAAAGTCTTAACCACAGCAAGTCTGGTGAACAGACCATTCTTTATGTGTTTATTTAATGGGACAACTCTAATCTCAGCAGAGAGAAATGTCTTCAGCTCGCTCATTGTACTTCGATTTGTGACAAGATGCAATCTGCTTTTCCTTAAATTTCTTCTTATGTTAATAGTCTTTGGTATTTATATTGACAGGAAAATAATAGAAAATGGCCTGTGAAAAGGCTATGCTAATCTATGCAAATAATACAAAACTGATGTGCCTATCTGTGTGGCCTTCAATCATATGCTCAGAAGGGACCTATAAAAAAGTATAGGTAGTGATCTTACTTAGAAAAAAACCAACAATCAAATATAATTATTCTACTAACCTTTATTTCACAAAATACTTTTATAAGTCCCATTCTATGTTTCTTAGGTAGAACCAACACTTCATCACTGAGAAGAACATTCAGAAAACTAAATAGGACATTCTGATTTTATTCATAGTATTCTTATTTTTCACAGTTTAATAATGACAACCTGAAAAATTTACAATCATCTGTCAAACCATAGACTTTCTTTAGCCCAGACTGTTCTTGTTAGTCAAGTTGTGTACCTTATGGTTAATTGCATGCTAGGATCTAATAATGTACTAATACATGGGGGAAGGATGTTTGTTTTCATTTTGTTTTCTTAACATAAAACCAAATCTTGAAAAACTCAACAGGCTATTAAATGTTTTTACATGTCCATGAGTTGCTAGTTTTTATTCATATTGATACACTTTGTGATAAGTTGTTGATGTCAAAATTCCATTTGAAAAATACACTTCTTAAGGTGTTAAGAGTTGGAAGACAGTTTAGATATAATCTAGGAACATTCTCTCAGGATCTCTAATTCCTGTACCAGCTACTACAATGCAACTGCAATAGTGTGGAAAAAAAATAAAAAATGTTGGCAGTAGAATGATAAGACAAGCTACAGACTGGGAGAAAATATTTGCAAATGATAAGTGATTGTTATCCAAAGTACACAAAGAACTCTTAAAACCCCAAAATAAGAAAACAAACAATCCAACTGAAAACTGGGCAAATAGATATATCACCAAAGAAGATAAAAAATGATAAATAAGTATATGAAAACAAGGTCAATATTATATGTTACTAGTGAATTACAAATTAAAACAGCAATGAGATACTTTTTATACATCTATTAGAATGGTAAAAATCCAAAACACTGACAATGCCAAGTGCTGACTAAGATGTGGAGAAAGAGGAACTCTCATTCACTGCTGGTGGGAATAAAAAATGGTACAGCCACTATGGAAAACAGTTTTGCAGTTTTGTACAAAACTAAACATACTCATACCATATTATATAACAATTGTAACCCTTGATATTTACCTAAACAATTTGAAAACTTTTATAGGGACAAAACACAAAAACCTGTTTAGGGATGTTTACAGAAGCTTTATTCATAAGTAATACATTTTGGAAGCAACCAAGATGCCCTTCAGTAAGTGAATGGAGAAATAAACTGTGTACGTTCAGACAATGGAATGTTATTCACTGATAAAAACAAATGAGCTATCAAGTCATGGAAAAACATAGAAGATACATACACACACATTACCGAGTGGAAGAAGTAACCTTAAACGGCTACATACTGTAGGATTTAACTTTCTAGAAAAGCCATAAGTATGGAGATGGTAAAAGGATCAGTGGTTTCCAGGAGTCAGGGAGGAAGCAGGGATGAATAAGCAGAGCACAGGATTTTTAGGGCAGTGAAACTGTTCTGTATGATACTATTATAGTGCATACGTATCATTATACATTTGTCAAAACCCTTGGAATGTACAACACCAAGATTGAATCCTACTGTAAACTACACACTTTGGGTAATAGTAATGTGTCAGTGTAGGTACCTCAACTGTGACAAATGTACCACTCTGGCATAAGATGTTAAGGTAAGGAATAATATTATTTTTAGTGTATCATTTTAACCACAGCTTGATAAAAGGAATCTAATATATATCACTGCATATATGAATCTTCCTTTATTTCAAATTTAGTTTCAAAAGAGAAAAAAAATTAAAAGTTCCTAAACAATCTGTTTTTCTTTTTTGCAAAATGTTTACCCATTGTCTCAATTAATTCATGAATTCATGAATAAGGCGGACTGTAAATAAAGATAGATGAGTTACAAATTGTTCAAACCCACAGCTAACTTTCTTGTAGTACAAGGATAATACATGTATGAAAATAATTATAATCTGGATAAAAAGTGATAAATACAATAAGAATTATAAAGACAAAGTATTAAGAGTATTCAGAGGTGAACATACTTTTAAGTGTATGAATCAAGTAAAGTTAATGGTAAAAATTTCATATAGATTAGTCAATGAAGGCAACAATGAATTTCTTTCCTCATTTCATCATTCATTCATTTTTTCAGTGATTTGGGAAGGAAACCATTTTAGAGATGAGGTTTCCAAACTGGAATGTCTGTACACAAACACTTTCCAAGTGGCAGGCAGATGAAAGTTTTAAAGGTAAAAATTTTCCAGATCTTTGTATTCCTTATGAACTTTTTCCTAAAATTGATCTTCTTGATCAATTGATCACTTCTGATATGGAAGCCTCATGCATAGTCTCCCTGTCACAGTCTCCTATGTGGTCCTTCATTGAAGATAAAGAACCTCCTTAGACCATCCTTAACCTTACAAAAAAGGTACAAAGGCCAAGGGTGAAAAAAATACCTGAAACACTAAACAAAATGACAAGACTCTAATGCACCTACATTTGTAACTGATGCCGAAAACTCAGCCTCTGTGCACCAGTGCTGAGACACAGTTATGGGTGAATAAGAAAAAAATAGCTTTATTACTTTGCCAGGCAAAGGGGGATAGAGTGGGCTCCTGCCTCAAAAACTGTGTGTCCCCACCCGGGGGAATTTGGTGAGGAGTTTTATAACAATGGTTCAAGGCAGGGTTGTTGATAAGGATCAGGGTGTGTGCAGGGCCTACACTCCTTTAATATGGCTTCAGGTGGTCTGATCAGTTTCTATGGTTCCTTTAATCTGGCTTCAGGTGGTCTCTTGAAGAGCTTCTCTGGTTCCTTTAATCTGGAATGAAGAATGCTAACATCTTCCATTTATTGTGGGTTTTAGTTCTATAAAAAGCTCAAAGATATTGTTATGCGTATCCCTTGAGGTGGAACCAGCACCCTGCCCCAAGGCTGCATTATTGTTCCTTGGCTACTCCTCCTTTTTCTCTGCATCTCCTTCTCTTCCCTGATTAGCAAGTGTTTGAACCTGCCCTTTGGAACTCAGGGAAGGCCATGGAGGCTGAAGCCTATTCCCTGCAAACAAGAAACAGGGAACATAGAAAGACTTCCGTGTGCAGGAGCCTCATAGCGTCCTGCTTGGTTTCATGTGGAGGGTCTGGTCAGTACCCCTACCCCCATGGTGTTCAAGGATCAACTGTAATCTATGGACTATATTATGTTTATCTCAGTGTTGTTTTAACTTTTATCTGTAGAGTCTGGATTTAGTGCCTGAAACAGGGTCCTGCTCATTTCATAACTCACTGTTTTTTCAATGCTTCTTTTTAAATAAAATCAAAGGACAATCAAATTGAGTCTTTTGCTGACAAATTAATAAACATTATTTTGATTATAGATAACTGTGCTTTTTCTAATGTAACTTAGAAAGGGTTCAAAGTATTAAGCACCATTGTCAAAACACTTCTATTCCTATCTGCTTTATATGGGAACAAGTTTTTATATATATATTTAAAAAGTGGAAATGAAATAGCCACACCCATCTCATTAAGAGACATATTTCCAATAACATTTTATTGTTTATTTAAACATATTTCTTATGTATTTATTTTATCAGCTATGTACAAATAAGTATCATGATAGCTCAATCCAGAAGAAAAAGATTTTTACACTCCAAGTCTTATGATCTGGGAATTTCTAAGATTTTGTTTTATAACAGACATTTTTTACAGAGAAATATTATAGGATAGTCATAAAAGATTTTTAAGCATGACAGAACTAAATGAACAAAAGATTATGTAGTTCCTAGAATGCTGAGGAGTCATTGTCTAGGCTAGTGCCATCCAATAGAGGTACAACATGAATCACTTGTGTAATTTCACATTTTCTTGTAGCCAACCATATTTTTAAAAAAATTGAAGAAGAAACAGATGAAATCAGTTTTAATAAAATATCCACTTCATATAAAATATTCAAAATATCTTATTATAACATGTAATCAGTATAAAAATGTCTTTGAAATCAGTGTGTATTTTACATTTATAGACCATCTCAATTTGGACCAGCCATATTTCAGATGCCCAATAGGCATATGTGGGTAGTGGCTACCTTATAAAACAGCTCAGGTTTAAGCCAGTGTTTCCTAAAGTTTACTCATACACATGCCACTGCTATAATTTTCCATATCTCTGTATTACAATATATTTTCTGATTTTTGCCATTTTCACATATTACATTTACTATATTGACAGTATTTTTCTCTGAATTGATTTATCATTTTTAGTAAATTTACTTATATTAATTTTTAAAAGTGGATCTTTTTTCATTTGTTACATATAGATGATAACTTCATAAAGCAAATACAATTTAAAATATCATTACCTTTCATTTTACTTATATCTAGAATCTAAAAAATAAAAAAAAAAATGAATATGACAAAATAGAAACAGAAGCTTAGATACAGAGAACAAACTAGTGTTACCAGTGGGGAGAAGGGGAGGGGGAGGGGCATGACAGGCGAAGGGGATTAAGAGGTACAAATTACTAGGCATAAAATAAATAAAATACAAGGATGTAATGTACAGCACAGGGAATATAACCAATATATTACAATAAATTTAAATGGAGTATAATTTATAAAAATATTGAATCATTATGTTGTACATGAATGTTGTACATTATGTTGAAACTAATATAACATTGTAAATCAAATACACTTTAATTAAAAAAAAAACTACATTTCAGAAAGATATTTTTGCCTAACAAACTGAGACTGAGGCCAGCTTTTCTGGTGGAAAAACTGAGGAAGAGTTGTTTAAAAAACATAAAATACATGAAAACTTTAAAATAATCAGGATTAAAGAGAAAAAGAACAAATTTCTCACTCCAGTCTACTCCAATGTCCCCACACCACCTGAAATCATCCTGACGCCATCAGCATCAAGTCCCACCCTGAGATTTAACCACTGGGAACATTTGCCAATTCTCCAGTAGGGACTATAGTATCAAACTATGTTTTATAACTTATTTAGACTATTCTATAGTTTAAGTACTTTAATTTGATTTTACAGAAAGGATTAAAATCTCAGAACACTTTTAATTCTGTGATTTTTTGGCATTTCTTTGTTATAACTGAGGAGGACCCTATGGGGCCTTCCCCATATCCTCTGGTTTAGCTCCTCTCTGAAGTACCTAGATAATAGTATTTGATGCAAATTTCCTGAGTTGTTTTACAGATGTGAAAACCCCCCACCAAATGGAAGATGTTAACTACTTGATGACCATGAGCACATAGCCCCAGGCCTCCTGGAGCCTAAGGACTGATAAAGTTAACCCCTGTGACACCACCCTGTTCCCTCATCATCAGCCAGTCAGAGAATTGTTCAAGATCTGATCACGTACCCTGCGACCTCCTCCCTCACCTGGCTTTTAAAAATGCTTTGCTGAAACCATTAGGGGAGCTTGAGGCTTTTTAGGGCATGAGTCACATCTCCTTGCAAGGGGCTGCAATAAACCTTTCTCTGCTCCAGCTCCAAACTCAGATGTTTCAGTTTGTTTGGCCTCACTGTGCATCTGGCACATGAACTTGCATTAACATTATGTTAGTGAACTTTATCATATTTTATTGGGCTATCAAGCTTATGTGACTCTTTAGCCTCTCCAATTATCTGAGATACTGTGACAAAGACAGGAGATAAGGATTCTGAAATTTTTAATATAAATGACACCTATAGAAGAGAATGTGCCCCTTCCTTCCTCCCTTTCTTTCTTTCTTTCTTTCTTTCTTCTTTCTTTTTTCTTTCTTTCTTTCCTTCCTTCTGACATATAAGTCATAGAGAAGGCTCAAGAAGGATATGGAATAAGAGGCTTTGAAAATGTTTGAAAATGACTCATCTCTACTTACCTGTAGGTGATCAGATGTCGAGGGCAAAGACTTGTGCTTTTTCTGGTTACATTAAATGACAGTAGCCCAGAGCCAAATACCACATAATATTAAGATAAAATAGTTCAAGTACATTTATATCTGTCAAAAAACAACCTCTAGGCACCTAGGTTTTTATTACTCTGAATAATTTTACTAGCATCTTGAATATCATCTGTGATTAAGGAACATGAATATTTCCCCTGGTAATCAAACGCAGTTGCAAATAATATAGTACTTCTCACTGACAACATATTATTTTATTATGATTTACCTGTTAGATAAATATATTTGTAGAAATTTAAAATTTCATAGCTTTATGTCAGATGATAATTATTTTATTAAAATTAGAGGCAGTTCCATAAGATCCTTCAGGAAATTGGCTTCAACAGAATGAAGACAATATTTATCTCTAGGATATGTCTCCAATGTACCTAGCACAGAGAAGACTTTCAAAAATATATTTTGAATGAATGAAAAAGTCCATTCGCATTGGTAGGCCTTTAAAATAAAATACTTACAGTGTAATAGAAAAAAAAAAACCCAAGATACAAAATTTTATGTGTTGTATAATTTCTGAAGTAAAACAAATGCAGAGATGAATTGTATTAGATGATAACAATAGTACTGTGCATCTGGGAGGATTATAGATAACTATTTTCCATTCTCTTGCAATTAAATCATATTATTTTATATTTTAAAATAATATACAGTTTTAGAAAACTACCCTGTTGCCAAAGAGGATGCAGTTTGAATTACTTCAAGAGCGTGAGACTACACTACCTGACAAACATTACTCCACGTTGCCTTGTCTTTCGATAATATCCCCATCACTGTTGTCTAACTTCTTTATTCATTGTTTCCCTGTCAGATGTATCTGTTGAATTGGGTGTACATGCAGATTTTCTTGATGGCGAAGTTATACCTGCAGTAACTGAGGTGTTTCTAAAACCCGCATTAGTTAATTCTTTCTTTATATAGAGGACAACTCAACAGTACTTGAGAGCATTTGTTTCCTAAAAAAAAAAAAACCCACTATGAGCCCTTCTGATCTATCTCAGATACCAAATTTTCTGTTTTAAAAGAGAAATTGTGCTGTGAACATCCTTCTCTTTCTTTAGATACTTGCTTAACTCTTAATGTCTTCATGTAGCCCTAGAAATTTTCAATGCTTGTCATCCTCTGAAGCCTTCCCTACCTTCTCCTACTGTTTAGTCAAATGTAGCTATTCTCTGGGAAATTTCTCAAGGATCTAGTGCTAGGTGACAAAATATACCTTTACCTTTATCTCTACCTCTATCTCTCATCTGTCTATATCTGTATCTATCTGTCTAGTTACACATATACATGTGAGTGGATAATACACATTAAGTATATAAAAATACATTTTAAAAAACTAGTAAGCAAAGAAAGTGAAGTAAAAATTACTTGCAAAACTAAAACCAAGTGATAATCATTAAATTATAAAGAGAGAGAAAGAGACTAGAACAGTGATGGAACAAGCATTTGCTTTGTTGTATATGAATCACATCTGCTGAGGCAGCTTAATTTTTAAAAAGTCTTCAAGGAAAAAGCTAATGTTCATAGAGTATGTATTGTGGTGTGTTAAGTACCACAAGGTTTGTGAGTTCTCGTATAATCTAAGTAATCAAATTTATTTTCCTATAGCTAGCATATTTTTTAAGATTTAGTGGTTAAAATGTCTAAGTTTGAGATTCTAATAGTTATATTTCTCTGGAAAGGTTTTTTTCTATTACCACTCATTACTAGAAATTTTAAGTTTATGAGCAAAAAACCAGGATCAGGGAATGAGCAGTTTAATATTTAGACATCTTTGTTCTCTCTAGCTAATGATCCTTTTTGTTTGTATCTAATGACCTGGATCTAAATCGTCTCTAAACTTCTCTTTATCTTGCTGAGAAGGGCAATGGCATCACAGCAATTAAAGTCTAAATGACTTATTATTAAAGACTGTTCCCACTTTTATAATATATAACATCAAGTAAATAATTTTTGTTCTAACAGAATCCTGCCTCCCTCTACTTTTTTGTGGGGTTTTGACTATTTTCAATCCTACAAGAAAGTAAGATGGACACCTTTATAAATACTCACTTAGATCAGGGGTCTGCAAACTACATACAGTTCCATGGAAAATTCCAGCTTGTTACCTGTTTTTGTAAGTAAAGTTTTAAGAACAAAGCTATGCCCATTCATTTATGTATTTTTTTGTTGGCTGTTTTTGCATTGTAATGGCAGTGTACCAGTTGTAACAGAGACCACATGGACCACAGAGCCTAACTTGTTTACTATCTGGCCTTTTAGAGAAAAAGTTTGTCAACCCTTGATTTAGATTCACTGGTTATTAACATTTTGCTATATTTGCTTTGTCTCTCTACATAGAAATAGATAGATACATACATGCATACACACACATATATTTATTTTTTCTGAGCCATTTGAATATAAATGGCTGATGTTATGACACTTCAACATGTGGCTCCTAAGAACAAGGACAATCTCCTACATGGTCACATTATAATTCTCAAGATATTTAACAGTGGTACAATAATGTATGTAATATTCAATCTATATTCAAATATCTCCAGTTGTCCCAATTCAGCATTTAAACAAGGATCATGTAGTACATTTGGTATCATAGTTCTTGAGACGCCTTTATTCTATAATGCCTTTTGATTTATCTTTCATGACGTTCACATTTTTACAAGTCCAAAACAATTGTCCTATGTCTCATGATTTTGATTTGTATGATGGCTTCCTCTTGAATACGTTAAGTATATTGGTAAAAACATTACACAGGAAATGATGTACATTTCCCATTTCATCATACAAAAGGGCTTATGATGTCAGTTTATCCTATTATTGGTGAGTTTGATTTACTTGGGTAAGATGGGATTTGCCAGACATCCATTCTAAAAGCATATTTTTTTCTTTGTTATTGATAAGTAATGTGTAGAATGACATCTTGAAACTATGTGAATATACTGCTTCATCACAATTTTATGTCATAGTTTTAGCGTACATGGATGATCTTTGCCTGAATGAATTATTACATTTGGAAACATAAAATGAAAATTTTCTAATTCAATAGTTCCATCTACAATTATTGCCTTGCATTCCTTTTTGTAAAAATAGAAGTGTTTATGTTTTAAAACACCATTATAGATTCATGGATTTTTATTTATTCAATGTGGAATTATACATTACTTATTATATTTTTTTAATAGTTACAAAACATTTTCTTGTGATGAGGACTTTTAAGATATATTCTCCTAGCAACTTTCAATATGCAATATAATATTATTAACTGTAGTCACCATACTGTACGTTACAGCCTGATGACTTTACTTTATAGCTGGAGGTTTGTACCTTTTGACGCACTTCACCCATTTCATCCACTCTTGCCTCTGGCAACAACCAATTTGTTCTCTGTACCCATGAGCGTGGTTTTGTTGTTGTTATACAAATACTGTACGATGCCACATATAAGTGGCATCGTACAGTATTTGGCTTTCTTCATCTGATTTATTTCACTTAGCATAATGCCCTCAAGGTCCACCCATGTTGTCATAAATGGCATGATTTCATTCTTTCTAAGGCCGACTAGCATTCTGCTGTGGTGTGTGTGTGTATAAACATCTCCTTTATCCATTCATCCTTCAATGATGTTGTTTCCATATATTTGCTATTGTGTGCATGTATCTTTTCAAATTAATATTTTAGTTTTCTTCAAATAAATACCCAGAAGTGGAATTGCTGGATCATATGGTAGCTCTATTTTTTAACTTTTTCAGGAAACTCCATACTGTTTTACATAGAGCTGTACAAATTTACATTCCCACCAGTTGTGCACAAGGGTTCCTTCATCACCCTACTCTCACCATCTCTTGTTATTTCCTATCTTTTTGATAATAGCCATTCTGATAGGTGTGAGGTGATATCTCGTGGTTTTGATTTGCATTTCCCTGAGGATTAACGATGTTGAGCATCTTTCATAGACCTGATGGCCATCTGTATATCTTCTTTGGAAAAAATATCTATCCAGAACTTCTGTCCATTTTTTAGTCAAATTGTTTGTTTTTTGCTATTGAGTTGAATGAGTTCTTTATATATTTTGGGTATTAACCTCTTATGAGATATATGATTTGTAAATATTTTCCCCCATTCAGTAGGTTGCCTTTTCATTTTTGTCAATGGTTTCCTTTGCTGTGCAGAAGCATTTTAGTTTGATGTAGTTCTACTTGTTTATTTTTGCTTTTCTTGCCTTTGTTTTTGGGGTCAAATCCAAAGAATCATCACCAAGACTGATGTCAAGGATCTTACTGTGCATGTTTTCTTCTAAGAGTTCAATGGTTTCAGGTTTTCTGTTCAAGTCTTTGACCCATCTTGGCTTGATTTTTGTGTATGGTATAAGATAGCCATCCACTTTCATTATTTTGCATATGGCTGTCCAGTTTTCCTATCACCATTTATTGAAGAGACTGTTCTTTCCTTATTGAGTATTCCCAGCTCCTTTGTCATAAGTTAGTTGACCATGTAAGTGTGGGTTTATTTCTGGGCTGTCTATTCTGTTCCATTGATTTTTGTGTCTGCTTTTATTTCAATATCACACTGTTTTTTTTTTCTTTTTATACTTAAATTCTGCCAGAGTGGTTATTGGAAACCTCTTCAAACCAGCAGCTTTGTTCATTTGTCTTCTCTATGCATTCATTATTTCTTTGAATTCTGAGACAACAAAATATTCTAGGATCAATTTTAATTTCCTTCTCCCAAACTTGGTGTCTTCCATTCCTCCAAAGATTCTTAGTTTTAGTGACAAAGGTATTTAGATACCAAGATCTAGTGTTAGGTGTGTTCATTGCTACTGAAGATTTAAACAAAAACTAGAAAATTCATAATCTTAGTTACATTTTCTTAATCATAGGTTGTCATCTCTCATTCAAATCAATTGATAAATGGTTCTTCCTCACCTTTCTTCATTCTATAATTTGATCTCCCTTTTCTTATTTTGAGAATTTTGATTCTCAAAAATTCAGTATATTTACTTATTTAGTTTACCTTACAAGGTAGACAAAGTAGATTAAGAATCATGATAACGGGCTTCCCCAGTGGCACAGTGGTTGAGAATCTGCATGCCAATGCAGGGGACACAGGTTCGAGCCCTGGTCTGGGAAGATCCCACATGCCGCGGAGCAGCTAGGCCCGTGAGCCACAACTACTGAGCCTGCGTGTCTGGAGCCTGTGCTCCGCAACAAGAGAGGCCACGATAGTGAGAGGCCCACACACCGCGATGAAGAGTGGCCCCTGCTTGCTGCAACTAGAGAAAGCTCTCGCACAGAGACGAAGACCCAACACAGCCATAAATTAATTAATTAATTAATTAATTAACTAATTAATTAATTTAAAAAATGAGTTATCGTTTAAAAACAAAAAAGAATCATGGTATCAATACCATTACAAAAAGCAAATTTATTAAATAAATTTTGAGATTTATTGTACAGCTGCTTTTGTTCCTAGAACATGTTTCACTGAGTCTTTACAGCCAGAGGACTCTTTTCAAAGGTTATTTGAATTCATTCTTTACTTTCTGTGTGATTATGTTATAAATTTGATATTAATTTGTTTCTGTTAGTGCACAATATTAGAGATTGCTTTATCCTTTTTTAAAATTTAATTTTACTTTTTAAAAAATGTAAAACATTTACACAGTTCAAAAGTCAAAACTATAAAGATACACATTCCAAGAAGCTTCCTTCTCATATATATTCCTTCCATTTCATCCACACATTCTCATAAGTGAACATTTTTATTAATTTAGGCTTTACTAGTCTGTGTTTCTTTAAAAATAAACAAGAAAAGAAAAATATGTGTGCATGTGTGTATTTTTCCTTTATTTCTAAAATAAAATTAGTATATCATAAATAAACTTTTCATCTTGTTTCTATCACTTAATAATATATCCTGGAAATAACTCCACATTAGCTCATAGGTTTTTTTTTTTTTAATTATATTTTTTTCCATTTGCATAAAACTCTAACGCGTGGATGGACCATAGTCTATTCAACAATTTTCCTGTGAATGGGCATTAGGTCATTTCCAATATTTGCTGTTATAATAATGGTGTAATAATATACTCTAGTGTGTATTCTTTGTCAGATTTATACATTTGAGATACATTCCTAGAAGGGCATCTACATGGCCAGAAAGATCAGTGTTTTGTTAGAGTTTGCCATATTTCCCTTGATATTGTCTAATCATTTTGAAATATCACCATCAAGATGTAAAAATATGTTTCTCCAAAACTTCACTACTGTGTTGATAATTTTTAAATTGTTGTCACTCTCATAGGTGAGAAATGGTACCTCAGTATTATTATAAGTAAATGTTTGAGCATCTTTTCATATGATAAAATCATTTTTAAAGTTTCTATCAAAGAGTTATTTATATATATGTATATAATATATATGGTACATATATAAATCTCAATTGTACATATTTGTATTGCCCTTATTTTTACAACTTTGCCAAATTCACTTATTAATCTTAATAGTTTATTTAGATTCCTTAATATTTTCAATACAAATAATCATAGCATCTACCCGTAATGAAAAATTTGCGTTTTCCTTTACAACTATTATAAATTTTATTACTTTTCATTGCCCTTTGTTAAAGAGAGGTTGTGGGAATGAACACTATGAGATTGGGGGAAAACATTCAATACTTCAGTATTAAGTATAATATTTGCATATAGTGGAGTCTGATTCTTTTTCTGTTTTTTGTGTTTTTGTTTTTTAAATGTATTTATTTATTTGTTTATGTATTTATTTATTTATTTTTGGCTGTGTTGGGTCTTCGTTGCTGCATGAGGGCTTTTCTTTAATTGTGGCGAGCGGGGGCTACTCTTTGTTGTGGTGGGCGGGCTTCTCCTGTTGCAGAGCACGGACTCTAGGCACATGGGATTCAGTAGCTGTAGCACGCAGGCTCAGGCTCAGTAGTTGTGGCACACGGGCTTAGTTGCTCTGGGGCATCTGGGATCTTCCCGGACCAGGGCTCGAACCTGTGTCCCCTGCATTGGCAGGTAGATTCTTTTTTTTTTTTTTTAAACATGTAACTGCACTTTATTTTTTTTCCTTGAAAATAACTATAAATATTTTATTTTATTTTATATTTTTTAACATCTTTATTGGCGTATAATTGCTTTACAATGGTGTGTTAATTTCTGGCAGGTGGATTCTTAACCACTGCACCACCAGGGAAGTCCTTTATTTTATTTTTTAATTAGACTTGCAGTCTTTGTCAGTTCAAGTGATTAATCTATTTACATTTAATGTAACAATTAATTAATTCTACCATTTATCTTGCTATTTGTTTTCCTTTATTCTTACTCTCTTACATTATTTTTGATCAGCTGAGTTTTTATGTGATTATTCTAATTTATATAGTCTAGTATCATATAGTTCATACACTCTTTTGCATTTTTCTTTTAGAGGTTAATTTATAGATTACAATATACATATTTGTTTCATTACAGCAACCTTAAATTAGTTTTTTTATTGCTTCCTAAATAATGAAAGAAATGTACAGTAGGTTAACTCCATCTATCCTCTTTATCCTCTGTGCTATGGTTGTCATACATATACTTAAATGTGTGTCATAAACTTCACAAAACATTACATTATTATTACATTACTATTACTGTAACCAATATTATTTTATTTGTATACATATTTACTCTTTCTAGTGCTTTTATTCCTTTCTGCGATCCCACACTTTCATCTAGGATAATCTTTCTTCAGTGTGAGGAACTTCCTTTATTTTTTATAGCATGAGTCTTCTTGAGATACAGCTTTAGTCTTTCTAAAAACAGTTTTATTTTGCCTTCATTATTAAAAGATTTTGGGGGGAATATAGAATTTTGTTTTAACTGCTTATCTTTTAGCAGTTTATAGATGTTGTTTCTGTCTTTTGCTAAGCCTTTTGAAAAGTGAGCCATAAGTTTTATTGTTGCGTCTTTGAAGTAAAATTTCTTTTTGTACCTGGCTTCTGTTCCAGTATTTTCTTTGTCTTTGGTTTATAATAATTGACTGTGATGAGCTTATGTATGTTTTATTTCTATTTGTGCTGCTTTGGGTTTATTGAGCTTTTAAAATCTGTGAGATATCTTTAGTTTTGGAAATTTCTCAGGCATCGATTTTCAATATTTCTTCTCTCCCATTCACTCTTTCTAGGACTCCAAATATAACTATCTAAATTCCTTTACTATGACTCATGTGTTTATTATGTTTTATTTCCTTCCATGCTTATCTTTGTTGTTCTGTCTTCAAGTTTAATAACATATCTTCCATTGTCCAATTTGCTTTTAGATTCTCCAAATTTTTTCTAATTTCAGATATTTTGGGTGTTTTAAAATTAGAACATCCATTTGATTATTAAGGTTCAAATTTTCTGTAGAACCTCTTCAATCTTTCACCCATTTTTACCCTCTTTACCTCTGTTTTATATAAATATTTATTATATTTATTTTAAAGTCTTCATGTGCTAACTCCAATAACTAGACCTATGTTGGGTTTGCTTTTATTGTCTATTTTATCTCTTGGTCAAGGATCACATTTTCCTTTTTATTCACATGCCTCATAATTTTTATTGTATGCAACAGAAGATGCTGGGATTGATTTATTTTCCCCAGGAATAGTTCTTTCTTTCCTCTGTAGACAGATGGGGTAAAGGGCTAATTATCTGCATCTAATCCAGGATTTAGCAGTGTTTGAAAAGAGATGTAGTTTTAGTAAAACTCATTTTACCTTTGGTTCATCTCCATTCCTCAGGTATGAACCTGCCAATATTTTGGTTGAGAACTTGATGGGTCTCTGTCTCATTGAAAAAATTTGAGATATTCAGTTATGCCCTGTATCAGTTTTGAGCTTGCTTCTTTATTCTCTTACTCTCATGAAGGTTTGGTTGATAATAAATATTACAAGAAGTAAACTTTGCTCAAGATGAGCTTAAAGGAGCTTTCTTAGAAAGATATGGGGTAATTCATAGAAGTAAAGGAAAAATTATACAGCCAAGCCCTGGAAAAATATCCAGTCTTAGTCCTTACAGTGTTGGTTGTAAGACAAGACCACCCCAACAATTTTTAATCTCTGTATTTCTTTGTTTAAGTTTCAAATTATCAAGGAAAATAATCTGACTGGTCCAGCTTGGTATAGGTCATGCCCTTGGATCAATCGCTTTTATCCAGGCCATTGCAATTATTGTACACAGACATGGTAACTAGGGAGCATGTCCTGTATGTTAAAAAAGATCCCAAAGAAAGGGAAATACTTGGGCTTCAACTAGTATCTATTATATCCTCAAATTTTACACATTTATATTTTACCTGGGAATGTCTGGGTAAAACACCCTGAAGAGAGTCTCTACTAAAAATTTTAGGCACTCACTCAGGGAACCTGTTAAATAAAGGAAAAATGATTTGTGATAACTGAGCCTTAGAAATTTCTCAAATATGATTTTATCAACAACTAGGTTGATTTCTGTGAAGAATAACCCTTGGACACTTTGAAAAACATTGTTCTGCTGCATTAATTACTTCATATTTTCTTTTAACATAAACATTGGTTTAGTCATTGGGGATACAAAGATAGGTGATTCTAAGATTATTGATCTTAATCAGCTCAAGGTTAATAAAGTGTAGTCAATCAACCATATCAACTATTTAAACAATTTTTTTTAAATCATTTTACTATTATTATTATTTTTTCTTTTTGGCCTTGCCACATGGCTTGTGGGATCTTAGTTCCCTGACCAGGGATCAAACCCAGGCCCCTGGTAGTGAAAGCCCAGAATCCTAACCACTGGACCACCAGGAAATTCCCTCACATCAACTATTGTACTGTAGTGTGATACAGGTAAGCCTAGGGTTTAGGTAAGTCTGTTTTTGCTTTTTTGTTTGTTTTGTGCTTTTTTGTTTGTTTTGTGCTTTTTTGTTTTATTTACCAGAGGAAATGTTAATTAACTGTCAGGAAAGAGTTCTCTAAATATTTGTTACTTATGCTAAAACAAGCTCTCTTGGCTTTGCTCCTGCCGTATTCCTCTAAGAATCCCCATTGATATCCAGGGTTGATTCAGCTGATCAGGCTGATATGCAACACGTACCCTTCCTATTTCACTGATCCGAAAGCTACACTTTTTCAAAAAAGACAAATTTGCTTAAAAAGGACAACTATCCTCCTAACATATTCTAAAGATACTTCTGAAGGTCAACTTGTTTTGCTAAAGAAATGTCTTTTTTTTTCCATTTTAACATGTCTTAATACATTTTAAATAATAGATTACTACTGAAGTTGAACAGGGAGTTCAATTCTCCAATCTCTAAACCTGTAAAAGTTTAACAACAGTTTAATAAAAGGAAGTAAGGAAGAAAAAGGCAATGATCTCCATCCCCACCTGTGATACAAATACAAGACCCAGAGAGGCAGGAAGCTAGATGGGAGTACCAAGTCTATAGTTTGAAAATAACTCAGCCTTTGTTTCATTGATGTGTTGTCTTAGTTAGGATTTTAGAATTTGCTCCATATTTATAAATAAACAGTTACATAGAGATAAAACATACATTAAAAATGTGTATATATTGGGAATTCGCTGGCCATCCAGTGGTTAGGACTCAGCACTTTCACTGCCATGGCACAGGTTCAATCCCTGGTCAGGGAACTAAGATCCTATAAGTGGTGCAGTGCAGCCAAAAAAAAAAAAAAAAAGAGTATATATATCATGTACAGCTTGGTGAATTGTTACAAGTGATTGTAACTGTGGAACCAATGAGCAGACAAGAAACGGATCATTATCAGCATCCAAAAAGACCCTTTTGTGCTCCTTCCAGACACTGATCCCACTAACTAAGGGAAACCACTCTAGTCAATATACAGTATCTGAATTATAATTTAAATTCAAGGAGAGCATAGTTATTTATCAAAGATGACATGAGGTTTGAAGTTTAAAAGACCCCAGTTGTAAAGGAAAATCCTAGGCATCCATAATTGAACACAAGTTCAAATCTCCAAAGAAATTATCTCTCTTTTTATAGAGGTCTTAAAATTATTGATTAGAACATTTCCACTTAGAGTTTAGTTGCAGAACTCGAATACTATAAGCTTTAAGATTTTGCAAATAAAATATTCTCTGAACAGTTTTTCATTTATGGACTTTTAAAAGTTGTTAGAAATCCCTTCCTGGGTATCATGAAAGTCTTTGGTTTTTAAGTTCATTTGTGCTGTATACCTCTGTGTATTTTAATACTACTCTAGGGTATTTTAGAATAGAAATTAATTTTTGAAGCCTTATTATTAAAATGATATCCAAGATCACTCAACCTTTCACATAAAAATATAAATAGCCATTTTCATTTTCATTTTATTGACTTTATATGATGAAACACACATTTTCTTAAAAGCTGATATTTATTGTTTTAGAAATTTTCTTACTACTACAAATTCTAAGTATAAACCAACATTTAAAGTTGATAACTGATTATGATTTTCCTTGTAAGAGCCCTCCATTCTGTAGTGTGAACCCATCAACGGGGTAGAATTCAGGCTCCTTAACATGATGTAAAATGTCCTTTATGGCTTAGACCCTGTCTTCCTCTGGATCTTAAATCAACACACTTCCTTATATTACAAAATTGATGGCCATTACAGAATGGCCATCATCAAAAAATCTAGAAACAATAAATGCTGGAGAGGGTGTGGAGAAAAAGGAACACTCTTGCACTGTTGGTGGGAATGTAAATTGATACAGCCACTATGGAGAACAGTATGGAAGTTCCTTAAAAAACTAAAAATAGAACTACCATACAACCCAGCAATCCCACTACTGGGCATATACTCTGAGAAAACCATAATTCAAAAAGAGTCATGTACCAAAATGTTCATTGCAGCTCTATTTACAATAGCCAGGACATGGAAGCAACCTAAGTGTCCATCATCAGATGAATGGATAAAGAAGATGTGGCACATATATACAATGGAATATTACTCAGCCATAAAAAGAAATGAAATGGAGGTATTTGTAATGAGGTGGATGGAGTTAGAGTCTGTCATACAGAGTGAAGTAAGTCAGAAGGAGAAAAACAAATACAGTATGCTAACACATATATATGGAATCTAAGGAAAAAAAAAAAAAAAGGTCATGAAGAACCTAGTGGCAAGATGGGAATAAAGACACAGACCTACTAGAGAATGGACTTGAGGATATGGGGAGGGGGAGGGGTAAGATGTGACAGGGTGATAGAGTGGCATGGACATATATACACTACCAAATGTAAAATAGATAGCTAGTGGGAAGCAGCCGCATAGCACAGGGAGATCAGCTTGGTGCTTTGTGACCACCTAGAGGGGTGGGATGGGGAGGGTGGGAGGGAGGGAGATGCAAGAGGGAAGAGATATGGGAACATATGTATATATATAACTGATTCACTTTGTTATAAAGCAGAAACTAACACACCATTGTAAAGCAATTATACTCCAATAAAGATGTTTAAAAAAGAAATTGCAAACTACTGGTAGTTTTCTAGTAAATACTGTAGTTTTTCATGACAATATAAGTGCTTATTCTGCTGAATAGAATCACGTTTCCACTCTTTGTATGATGTAAAGTTCCACTTATCTTTCAAACCCCAGCTCCAGTTGTTCCTTCACTAAGACGTGATGGCCTATGGCAACCAATTTTAATCTCTTTTTCAAGTTTGTTGCTTCTTACTTTCTTTTTCAGAATTTTTTCCCACCAAGTTTTAATGACTTGAATTTCTGAGTCACTCCTATAGTATTTGAGCTTCTAGGGAGAAGGGAGTATGTCTTAATTACCTCTACCTGGTACACTGCTTGCACTTATCAAATATTTGTTTATGTATAAATAAATCTTGATGTACTCATCACAGTGATGGAAAAATAGCAATGCATTTAGGGATTTAAAATAGTTTTGAAGAACTCTAGGCTGTTTTCTGGTGTTAAAACTAAATTTAGTTTGTCCCAAAAATATAATGAATCTGATTTCTCCTCTTTTGTTTCTAAAGATTACCATGTTTCATGAACTCTTAGAGCTAAAAAAAAAAAAAAAATCTTAGTGCTCCAGGTCAAAATCTTCAGCAAATTGATAAGAGAAGTAAGGAAATTTGCTCTATGTTTTAGAATATATTTAAAAACAAAACACCATGTGTGCCTCCATGAGAGCTATGAAGCCTTTAAAAAATTTTTTTTTATACAAGTACTTATTAGATATCTATTTTATATATATTAGTGTATATATGTAAATCCCAATCTCCCAATTCATCCCACTACCACCACTGCCCCCCTGGTTTCCCCCCTTGGTGTCCATACATTTGTTCTCTACATCTGTGACTCTATTTCTGCCTTTCAACCCTGTTCATCTGTACCATTTTTCTAGATTCCACATATATGCACTAATATATGATATTTGTTTTTTCTCTTTCTGACTTACTTCACTCTGTATGACACTCCATAGGCTCATCCACATCTCTAAAAATGACCCAATTTTTTTCCTTTTTATGCCTGAGTAATATTCCATTGTATATATGTACCACATCTTCTTTATCCATTCGTCTGTCGATGAGCATTTAGTTTGCTTCCATGACCTGGCTATTGTAAATAGTGCTGCAGTGAACACTGGGGTGCATGTGTCTTTTTGAAGTATGGTTTTCTCTCTGGGTATATGTCCAGTAGTGGGATTGCTGGGTCATATGCTAATCCTATTTTTTGTTTTTTAAGAAACCTCCATACTGTTCTCCACAGTGGCTGTATCAATTTACATTGCCACCAACAGTGCAAGAAGGTTCCCTTTTCTCCACACCCTCTCCAGCATTTGTTGTCTGTAGATTTTCTGATGATGCCCATTCTAACTGGTGTGAAATGATACCTCATTGTAGTTTTGATTTGCATTTCTCTAATAATTAGTGATGTTGAGCAGCTTTTCATGTGCCTCTTGGCCGTCTGCATGTCTTCTTTGGAGAAATGTCTATTTAGGTCTTCTGCCCATTCTTTGATTGTGTTGTTTGTTTTTCTAATATTGAGCTGAATGAGCTGCTTGTATATTTTGTAGATTAATCCGTTGTCCGTTGATTCGTTAGCAAATATTTTCTCCCATTCTGAGGGTTGTCTTTTCATCTTGTTTATAGTTCCTTTGTTGTGCAAAAGCTTTTAAGTTTCACTGGGCCCCATTTGTTTATTTTTGTTTTTATTTCTATTACTCTAGGAGGTGGGTCAAAAAATATCTTGCTGTGATTTATGTCAAAGAGTGTTCTTCCTATGTTTTCCTCTAAGAGTTTTATAGTGTCTGGTCTTACATTTAGGTCTTTAATCCATTTTGAGTTTATTTTTGTGTATGGTGTTAGGCAGTGTTCCAATTTCATTCTTTTACATGTAGCTGTCCAGTTTTCCCAGCACCATTTATTGAAGAAACCATCTTTTCTCCATTGTATATCCTTGCCTCTTTTGTCATAGATTAGTTGACTATAGGTGTGTGGGTTTATCTCCGGGCTTTCTATCCTGTTCCATTTATCTATATTTCTGTTTTTGGGTCAGTACCATATTGTCTTGACTACTGTAGCTTTGTAGTATGGTCTGGAGAGTCTGATTCCTCCAGCTCCATTTTTTCCCCTCAAGATTGCTTTGGCTGGGACTTCCCTGGTGGTGCAGTGGTTAAGAATCTGCCTGCCAGTGCAGGGGAGATGGGTTCAACCCCTGGTCCGGGAAGATCCCACAGGCCGCGGAGCAACTAAGCCCGTGCGCCACAACTATTGAGCGTGTGCTCAAGAGCCCATGAGCCACAACTACTGAGAGCTCGTGCCACAACTACTGAAGCCCAAATGCCTAAAGCCCGTGCTCCACAACAAGAGAAGCCACCGCAATGAGAAGCCCGCGCACTGCAACAAAGAGTAGCCCCTCCTCACCGCAATTAGAGAAAGCCCGTGTCCCGCAATGAAAACACAACACAGCCAAAATAAAAATAAATAAATTTATTAAAAAAGAAAAAAAGATTGCTTTGGCTATTTGGGGTCTCTTGAGTCTCCATACAAATTTTATGATTTTTTGTTCTAGTTCTGTAGAAAATGCCATTGGTAATTTGATAGGGATTGCATTGAATATGTAGATTGCTTTTGGTAGTATAGTCATTTTCACAATATAGATTCTTCCAATCCAAAAACGTGGTATTTCTCTCCATCTGTTTGTGTCATCTTTGATTTCTTTCATCAGTGTCTTATAGTTTTCTGAGTATAGGTCTTTTGTCTCCTTAGGTAGGTTTTTTCCTAGGTTTTTTATTCTTTTTGTTGCAATGGTGAGTGGGATTGTTTCCTTAATTTCTCTTTCTGATCTTTCATTGTTAGTATATAGAAATGTAAGAGATTTCTGTGCATTAATTTTGTATCCTGCAACTTTACCAAATTCATTGATTAGCTCTAGTAGTTTTCTGGTGGCATCTTTAGGATTCTCCATGCAGAGTATCATGTCATCTGCAAACAGTGACAGTTTTACTTCTTCTTTTCCAATTTGTATTCCTTTTATTTCTTTTTCTTATCTGATTGCCATGGCTAGGATTTCAAAAACTATGTTGAATAATAGTAGGGAGAGTGGACATCCTTGTCTTGTTCCTGATCTTAGAGGAAATGCTTTCAGTTTTTCACCATTGAGAATGATATTGGCTGTGTATTTGTCATATATGGCTTTTATTATGTTGAGGTAGGTTCCCTCTATGCCCACTTTCTGGGGAGTTTTTATCATAAATGGGTGTTGAATTTTGTCAAAAGGTTTTTCTGCATCTATTGAGATGATCATATGGTTTTTATTCTTCAATTTGTTAATATGCTGTATCACATTGATTAATTTGCATATATTGAAGAGTCCTTGCATCCCTGGGATAAATCCCACTTGAACATGGTGTATGATCCTTTTAATGTGTTGTTGGATTCTGTTTGCTGGTATTTTGTTGACGATTTTTGCATCTATATTCTTCAGTGATATTGGTCGGCAATTTTCTTTTTTTGCAATTTCTTTGTCTGGTTTTGGTATCATGGTGATTGTGGCCTCGTAGAATGTATTTGGGGGTGTTCCTTCCTCTGCAATTTTTTGGAAGATTTTGACAAGGATGGGTGTTAGCTCTTCTCTAAATGTTTGATAGAATTCACCTGTGAAGCCATCTGGCCCCTGACTTTTGTTTGCTGGAAGATTTTTAATCACAATTTCAATTTCATTACTTGTGATTGGTCTGTTCATATTTTCTATTTCTTCCTGGTTTCTTGGAAAGTTATACTTTTCTAAGAATTTGTCCATTTCTTCCAGGTTGTCCATTTCATAGGCATAGACTTGCTTGTAGTAGTCTCTTATGATACTTTGTATTACTGTGTTGTCCCTTGTAACTTCTCCTTTTCCATTTCTAATTTTATTGATTTGAGTCTTCACCCTCTTTTACTTGATGAGTCTGGCTAAAGGTTTATCAGTTTTGTTTATCTCCGCAAAGAACCTGCTTTTAGTTTTATTGATCTTTGCTACTGTTTTCTTTGTTTTGTTGCCTATCTCCACTTCATTTAGTTGTTTTTCTAGGGTTTTATCTTGTTCCTTCATCTCGTTTATAGTCCTCTTCCTTTTCATTTAGTCTGTGTTTCTGTGGATGTGGTTTTCTTTCCACAGGCTGCAGGAGTGTAGTCCTTCTTGCTTCTGCTGTCTTCCCTCTGGTGGATGAGGCTATCTAAGAGGCTTGTGGAAGCTTCCTGAAGGGAGGGACTGGAAGAGAGCTATGAAGCTTTAATTGTCTCCCTAACTGTCCCAAAGGGAGCCTGGGGTAGGCAATCTTTGGTGATCCTCTTTTTTGTCCTTTTGTTCCCTGCATTTACTTCTTTGCTTTACTCTTCCCTACAACTTCTTATGTTGTGTAATGCCATTCCTCTCTGTAAATAAGCATGATTTCAGTTCCATAAGGAATATGAGTCTGTTCTTGCTGTCCATAATAAATCTACTTTCTAGATACTTCATTAAAGCCATTATATTTAAATATAAAATAAGGAAAATAACTTTATTTTAAAAATATCAATAACCCAACTGTCTATTTCTGGTGATTTGGCTGCATTTTTAAGACATTTATTTGGGGATGTATTTTTAAATTCCTTGAGTGTCACTTTAGCTTGGATCATGCCTATAGATCTGAAATAAATTAACCATGCTTTGGCAGAGCTATCAGAAAGGAATTGTGACCAATCCCCTAAGTCTCTTTAGATGCTCTGTAGCTAAGTCTATCCAAACTGATTGTTATTGTGGCCACACTGAGTGGTTTTACTGTACCATTTTCGTGGTGCTTGGCTGTAAAAAGATTTGCCCTTGAGTGATAACATTTTCATATTTTCTGCTAGCATAGTCACCCATTTGCAATGACATTAGGAAGTAAAACGTCTTGCTCTTTTAATATGGCCATTTTCATTTATGATCTTTTATTGTCCTTTAAAAATAAAAAGCCATGCAGAATGATATAAAACCTCTGAGATGCAGATATCCTGGAAATAAATTGTTGGTTTGATTAAATATCTGTTGGTCAGACTATTCAGAATGACTCTTCATGTCATTTTGTAAATGAAAGTAGGTTAATATTTAATCTAACTAAAGGAACATGAATGCATATAGTGATTTGTGTTTCATCTACCAAAGAGTTTTTATCTAACAAAAACCCAACAATTTAAAAAACATAGCTAAATCATTTAAGAGAAAGAAACAGGAAAATAATTATTTAAAAAATAATTTTAAGAATTATTTTAAAAATTATCATACTGGATGCAATCATAGGTTTTAAAAGTAGTTTCCATTGGACATATGCATAATAGATAGATTTCAATCTATATACATATATATATCATATTTGTGTGTATTTTACAAGTAGAAACTTGAGTTGCTGCTTTGCATTATGGTAATTTATAATGCTAAGTATTAATCTATTTTAAATGACGTTTTCATAGGAGGGATTATTTCTTCATTATCGTTTTTCCCTGTTTGTCATTCCATTAAAAAAAAAGCCAAGAAAATGGAAAGAAAAAACTTCCTTAAAGTCCTAAATAAAAATGCAATAAATAAAACGTCAGAATATGTATTGATAATGAATCATTTACGTCTGTCTATATTCAGGGTTATTTGGAGAAAATTCAATAGTCCCCTTAGTTATACCTTTTCACAGAATTTATATTTTAATTGCTCATTTGGCATTCTAAGTAAAAACCTTGTCTGCTCTTGAAATGATTTTCATTTTTGTTAATTAACCCCTTGGTCATTTTTTCAATTCATATTTATTGAGCGAACACTCTGGTCCAAACATTGGTAGAATAATAAGAGGAGTCTCACCTCATAAAAGCCACAATTTAGCAGAGCCCTAGAGCATGTACATAACTATACAAACTAAAAGAGCCACATTGTCGGGCACAGAATAAGAAACTAATATTCTCATGAGAGGTAGAAATGTCAGGGAAAATTTTTCAGTAGGTAGGGGTATTTAAGTGTTAACTATAATAATTCAATTTCAAAATTAATGCCAAATTTTTACAAGCCATTTATAGAAAAAAATTCTCTCTAAAATCATTGTTTTCTCTAATGTGTTTTAATTCTCCCAGGTCTTCTTTGGGGAAAAGAAAGTGGCTAGTAATTTTTAAACAATTCATACTGAGATTAAAATATATATTAATATTGTTATTTAAAGGTAAAATGTTATTCTCAATGCCCTTTCCCTTTCTCTCTCCTTACTTTCCTCTGTGATCCCAATTTCTTCATTATGATAATCCACAAAAAAGCATTTGTCCTATAAAATTTTATTTTCAAGTTTTAATGGCCAAGTAGGTCTTGGATAAATATACAGCAGTGCCCTCTACTGGACAGAAGCCCATCAATTCACATGGAAAATTTTTTTTTCTTCACAGGGGAAGAGTTGGGGTGTATATTTTATTACAGGAAACTCAATGACCAATTAAAAAAATTCAGAAGAGCCTGCTAAAAGTAGTATCTTATAACTTTACTACTTTGACCTGCTTTCAGTGCCTATTTAAGCTCAAGTACTGAGCACAGCTTGGTATCCAATATGAAGATAAGGTATGAGCAAATTTCCTGCTTTCTCTAGGAAATTGTGTTCTTTCAGGAAAGTATCCATTTCTAACTAAAATATTATGTTCAGTTTTTTAAAATTTTATTTGCTTTTAGAATGTTCTCCTTCAATGGAACAACTACCATTCAACTTTCTAGGTAGCCAGATTTTGATGATATTAATTACAACTGTAAAGGTGTCAAATTGAGCAGCTCTTTATCACAGTGAATATTACAATCACTGCAATATTTATACTTTTGATAATTTTATATTCAAGAAATGTAAGGTTTACAATAAGGCAAGAATGTATTTTGAAGTTCATCATGTCCTTTAAATACCACATTTACATATTGCCCATGGATATTTGCATTTTTGCATATAGATAGAAAAGTTTTGCATCTCTTTTTCACAGAAATGAAAGCCCTGTTCTCACACTTTTTTTTACCTTTAACCATGAAATTTAGTACTAAATGAACTTGTCTGACAAATAAATTATGAATGTACAAATGCAAAAGTGAAGAAATAAATGATGTCACAAGATGGTCTCAATTTCAAAAAGGACGTGTTTGAAATTTATAGTTTGCCACTGAACTTTTCCATTACTAAAACACTACTTCTTAGAGATATGATGGCAATATTTTTGCAAGTTCAATCAAAAAGTGTTAATTCTCAAGAGAAAATACAAAAAATAATGTTCTTGACAATTTTGTTCTACTAGAGTAGTAAATGTATGGTTACCGAAGATATGTTTCTAAATTGAGAACTTCAAACGTCCCTTCTTTGAATGCTAAGGAAACCTCAGGTGTAGCACAGTTGATTTTTACTGCCAAAACATTTCAAACTGAGTAACAATAATAGTGCTAATTATATCATCTCGCATTTATATGACATTTTATAGTTCACGGATCGCTTTCGCATATGTATATACATGTATACATAATCACTCTATACTCAGTTGTTATACAGATTATATATAATAATATATGTAAAAGCAATTTGTTAACTGACAGCACCATCAAACACAGAGAAGAAATAGTAACTGGGTTTTCTGTGACATTGTTAAGCAGCCCTAATAAAATACCCTCATACCAGCTGGATCCCTAGTATCTTAAATTGTATAACCATATATGGCTTTATTGGTTAATTCAGCTTGAGTTGAAAATGTTCTTCCTTGCAAATCAAAGCATCTTGCCAAAAGCAGTGTTCAAATCCTGGGCAATAGTTGGATCAACCTGTCCTTCCATTAGAATAATCTCCTTCACAAAACTATTGAAATCAAATATGAGACTCTTTATCAGTGATGGATTTCTGGGAACAGTTTTCAGATAGGTCCTGATGAATACACCATACAGGTTTTCAGATTTGTTTAGCTGAGTCTATTAAATACTGAGAAATATTATTATCTTGAGCAATGAGCAATGATTAGGTATATGTCTATGACTGTTTTATTCTAAAACCAGAGTTAATTAAACTATTGTTTTTACTATTCTATATGCTTAAATAAATTCATATTTATGAGCCTCTAACAGAATATTTCTATCTATTGTATTCTTTAAAAATACTAATATACATTGGAGTAGATGAAAAAAGCTTGTATGCCTCTGCTCTAAGAGTGGTGGCTTGATCTTATTAACCTGCATTAAATTGTGGAGACAAATAACTATGCTCTTGAATGCTATAAAAATAAATTAATATCCTCTTCTTATCCATAGTTATTGTGATTATGTGTCACAAAGAGGCAGCCAAACTAAAATTCACTATAGGTTAAGGCCCTAATTGAGAAAATATTTTGTTATGCTACCTGAGAACTTCTCCAAGGGCAGGTAATAAATGAAAAAATAATTAAATATAATATTATAATTAAAATTATTATTTTGGTATGGAGTTGAAGAATGGAGAGTTCAAAAGCAACTAAATTAATGTTTCACTATTTTTTGAAATTTTTTGAAATTAATCTCAATGGTTTTAAGTCTTTATTTGATAAATGTATAAAGAGATTTGGAAATTAATTTTATAAGTTTTTTTGGCTCAGTTTCAAATAATTCTGGATAGGTAGATATGTCACTATTCTCAATATCCAGGTGAAGAGGAGAGACTATAAAACAAAACAAAATAAAACTACCATTTTAGGTCTCATGAGAAAATAAAAATACCTATTACCTTCTAATCACTAAATCTAACTTCTTAAAGCATTTCCTTAATCTAGTCAGTTTAATATTGCATTGTGAATACTTTAAATCTATAAACATATACACATGCAGAAAAAAAGTTTGTTTTTGTAAATTATTTCTGCATTTTTTTTATCTGCAGACTTTAGGCTTAAAGAAAACTAAAATAATTGAGCGCATCACTCTTGAGCAAGATATTCATTCATTTTCTCTATAATTCAAGCTGAATTTAGATGTGAGAAAAAGAATTTTGGATCTATTTCATTTAGAGTAGTTGTAAACTAAACTGTCTTATGAATACAACACTAGGACTTCCAAATTCCCCTTCATATGCAGCCAAATAAACTGGCAATCATTCTTTGGTCACATTTACTTAGAATGTGTGATTCACAATCTGATTCAGTTAACTTTGAAGTAGACTGGTAAATTCCCAGCTTGCTTTAGAATAAAAATAGTGATAGCTGAGATTTGTTGCCTGCTTTCTGTATGCCAAGCATTATTTCTGGTTCAAGTGCTTTACATTATTTTTTTCCTTCAAATTCTCAAAGCAACCTTATAAAGAACAGGGTTATAATTCCTACCATACAGATAATGAAACCAAGGCATAAAGGATAAGTTACTTAATCAAAACATCTGACAGCTACGTGTAAACTGTTTACTGCTCAAAGGAAGTTCTTACTACATCAATATGCGGCCGAAAACAAAATGCCTGCACATGGCAAAAAAAAGCAAACTATGCAGAACTATAACCTTGCTGAGGCCATGCAATGCACCACAACCCCTTTATCTTTACCTGCATCCTCGTTGATGCAGCAGACAGCTCAGCTGCCACCTGTTTATGCAGGACACTCACTATATTCTAGAACATATTTTCATGGTACATTGATCCTTCCCTCCCCACATTCAAATTCCCCAATTCCTTGAAGTATATGTGTGGGGAGGGAGAAGGTGGTTGCTTAAGACAGAAGGAATCTGGATATAGATATTACAGGAATTTCCATGATCCTTAAAAATGTTTTGGCAACATTGCCTTTTCTCTTATGTTGTGGAGAAACAACTGGTACTTTCCGTAACTATTGTCTTAAAGTTGTCCTTCTTATAATTTTAGTTTATTTTGGGGGGATTAATTATGCCTTAAGTATGCAATCCTCTTTTCTCTTGACAGATATGTATTCTTAGTACTTTACATATTACAAAACATGTGAACAAAGCTATGATAACCTATATTATTTACCAATGCTGAGGATGTTCACGGTAAGAGAAGAATATGGCTAATAATAATAAAAGATTTCATCAAGTGAGGATAATTAGAATTGGGCTTAGATGAGATGTTGAATTTAGCTGGGTGGAAAGGAAAGGCATTTAAAAGACATTTTAAATTAGAAATGTGTGAATAAAGAATGGGATGAGCATGAGTTAGTGTGTTGGATCTTAAGACTGGAACTCTCAACTTATTTGGCAAAATATTCAAAAGAGCAATAAGTTTGAATCCACATCAGTGGAATATCATTGAATGTAACCTAAAAGAGCTCACTATGAGGACTAGCTCTGAAATATGAGCAATCTTAAAATTTTAAGGGAAGTTTGCATTTCTATTTCATTGTACATCTGATTTTATTATAATAGAAAAATAATACTTTAACTTTGTGAACATTTGTGCTAAAATTTTTGAATAAAATTGATGCCCCCTGAATGAGGGTTTAATTCATTGTTTGCTTTTATGAAATAGAGGCACATACTGTGCTATGTTGTTAATAACTGGTTTTTAAAAATTATAACTTCAAGGAAAATATGCTAAGGGCATGGTAGGAAAACATGAGAGATAATCTTTGGTGAGTAAGATGAATTTAATATATAGATGACCTTGAATGTTAGGATTAGGAAGGTGAGCCATTGGAAACACATGTAACATCTTAGGAAATCTGAATATATAGTATTTCAGGTGTCCATCAAGTCTTATGACAAAAATATTAATAGATGCTAATCAACCACATTAAACATCTTTGCATTTACTCTCCCAATTTCAAACTTTTGTCTTAGTCTAGCATAAGTGCGTCATCTTGAGATGACATTTTATGTTAAATAATATTTTTTAACTCTCAAATAGTATTCAGGGGTAAAATAGATTGTAAACTGCCTGAGGCCATGGGTCATGTCTTTTCATTGTCCCCCCCAAAAGTTTCACATACGTTTAGTGCTGAATAGGTATATCTTTTTCATGAATATTTGCATTGAGATGTGTTTAGACAGTGGAGTAAAAGATTACATGGTGCTTGGTTTTTGTAAAATGACTATTATTTCACACATATTTGACTCAATGGCATCATTTGTTTTAAGGTGCAATTGTAATATTTGTACCTTAATAAAAGCTTTTTAAGATTGATAAATGATAAACAATCCTTCCATACCAAGTGACGTATTGAAGTTAACATCACTCGTTATGAGTGTTTTCTTTAACCCCTTCTCATTTTGCAGGTCCTTTATTATATTAATTTTGCACGGCTTTGTATTCTAGTGAATATATGTACGTGTTTATCCTCTCCTGTCCCCATCTGCCTGCTCTTTAACCGCATTGTGCTGGAGCACTTAACAGAGTTCCTGGCACCCAGGAAATACTCAAAAAAAAATTAATGTTTCAATTGAATCAACATACTTTCAACATCCAAGAACATTACATATCTATAAGCAAGTGTTTGAAAATATTAAGTACTTAACTGTTTTCGTGTGGCCCAGGTTCCCATAAAAATCTGATAAAAGCTATGGACTCAGGCTCATCTCTCCTCAAATGCTTGTATGCATAATATTTTACAGATGATTTTAGGGGGTTCAAAATCCCTGACAGTTGCCAAATGATCGTTTAAAAACTTTCATACAGTTTATTTCTGAATGCTGGAAAATTTAGAAACGATCTGTTTATTAATTGATAAATACTTATTTAAGTATCTTACTTATCAGAAAACATATAGATATAAGCATATGAAACAGCTGATTTGGTGGTGATTGTCAAATATGTTTATATATATTTAAATATTATGGAATGATAGTAGTTTTTCATTTGTTTCTAAGAAATCAATATGAATATTGATTTTAAGACGATGATCATTGTTATCAGGGAAGAACTAAAGGTAAGAGGAGTGAGGCATAGAGTAAAAGATGTGCATAAATGCCTTTTTAAAAAGGGAAGAATGTGTTTCATTGAATAAAAACCAATCAGTTTGTTTATTCCTTTAAAGAGACAGTGACCATGAAATTAAGATCAGTTCAAGATTCCATAAATGATGTTATTGTATTTATTTTCCATGTTAAAAATCTCTTTATCATGTGAGATGAATTTTTCTAAAAATATCACTTAGAAGGTATAATGCTAAACTTGTACTCTTAGCAATGAGATTATATTTGAGGTTATGACCTCAGGCTTTAATTCCAAACAGAAAGTAGTTTTTACCGGAAAAAAAAAGATGACCAAAGAATGATTCAGTATTGCATTGTGTCACAGAGTTGACCTTTCTAATTAAGGAACTGTAATTGCTAGTAAGCTGAAGAAAAAAAAGAATAGACATGTTTTACAACAATTGCAATTCTGTTTTCTTTTTGAGAAGAAAAATACATTACCAGGTGTAAGAATCAAAATAATGCAGATATACATGATTTGTGTCCACTAACTTTGTCCAGAGCCAGTAGAAAAATAAATTGCATATGCATTATACCTATAATTAAGACTTTAATACATAACTCAAATTTTCACTCATGATCTCATTCTATATGACTTATCCCTAAAGAACTTATCCCCAAAGAACTTATCCTCAACCTTTGCAAAAATATGGAACTAACAGACCATAGGCAGATATGATTCCATTTTAATGTGGCTTTTTCATTATAATGTTGGAGCAACTAGGGATGATGTCTAAATTAAACAGCTTTTACTGAAATCTTAACATAACTTGGCTAAACTCCCTCTATCTTCTTGGCTCATTTCACTTCCATGGTCAAAAGAATGCAAAACCTTCCATAACTCTGCCTTGATTTATCTCCCAGGTCGCTCTTCCAGTTCTTTCTCTCTGATTCCTTCTATGTCTCCCCGATTTGGAAAGTTTGTATGGTTTCCCCTGATATAACTTATTTTCAGTTCTCCTAATCTCAATATTTTTCACTCCAAATTTCTCCTTTAATGAATACCATCCACTCATTAAGTTTCACTGCTTTTTATTATTGTAAATAAAGCTGTTTTTTTTTAACAATGGATAGCCATAAACTCATAAGTCTATGGAGGCCATTTCAAAATAGGAGTTCAAAAACTGTCTTTGGCAGTAAAAGCCAGTATCACTAATAGAAGCAAGTACTTTAAAAGATAAGACTTATTTGGATATAAAAATTTTTATACAGCTATAGGACTGTGTCTTTAATTCATTATAGAGCTCATGAGCACATTTTCTTATATTACTCTTTTTTAATGAGAAATTATAGAAAAATCAATCATTCTTTGGCTTTTAGGTTTCTTTTCTACTCAACAATACTTATCCTCAACTGATCACATACAAAGCACTGTGGTAGGCCCTGTGGGCGGGTTAATTCAACTTTTTATATTATTGCAGCAGACAAGAGCCTTACCGCTTATGCAGATTCTGCTAAGAACTCCTATGAGAAAACACATACAATAACTATTACTAGGAACTGTAGTTATTAAAATTTTTATTCAACCACCTCTTGGCCAGATTAAATTTCTCCTCAACAGAAGTAGAAAAGAATTCAATTATATCATGTATATATATATTTTAATCTTTTAGTTCTGAAAAACCTATTTTAGATGTAGGGAATACTTTTAATAAGGGAGCTCAATTTCAGATTTCATCAGCAGAGATCTTTGAATAGTATATATTAGAACACTTTCTGACTAAAATTTTCAATTAAAGACCTCCCAAAATTTAGTGGTTTAATGTTTTCTTTTTTAAACCTTTTCTTTAATATTATGATATAAAATCTAACACCTCCCTCAAATAGTGCTAATTAACCTGAGAATCTCTACTTTCCTAAGAATGCAAAAATAATTATAATAGTTCCATATTACTTTGAAGAATCAGTACATATATATCACACTGATTTTAATTTCCAGTTTTTGTACTACAATACTATCAGATTTAGTAATAATAATAAAAAGAATGACCATGATACAATTTGTCAACTTCCTATTTTGTATCAGACAAGGTACTTGACAATTCATACATATTATCTCAATCTTCAGAACAGCCATTGTGAAGTAACTGATATTATCCTGATTTCACAGATAATTAGAGAGTCAGTTATTTATCTAATATCAGGCAGGTAATGAACAACAGAGTTGGGATTTGAGCTTGAGGAAAATAGGTTTGAAGAGTCAGAAATTGTCTTCAGAAATATTGTTACAAGCAGTAATGTAAATTATAGAATACAGCACACTGAGTAAGGAAATTGTCAACAAAACCTTGTACAATTTGTTGTAGAATTAATGGGAAATTAAATAATCATCACTTACTTTGTTTCCAAAAAACTGTATAAGATTTCTTCTATATTTGATGAAATTCTTATAATTTTATGTTGTATTTTGGAAAACATTTTTTCAGTGTTGAACTATTACATAGTTTAAAACATTTTATCTCTTAAATATATTGTCTTCCACCCATCAGGTCACACCATGGTAGTTCCTCAACCACAATGTAACATGTTTCCTGTCTTGAGATGAGAAACTGAGCAAGCTCTTAGCTGGGGTTTTGAAATCTTTTTCCTTCACCCATGTCATGAAAATATAATGGCAGCATCCATTAGAAAACATCTGAGTAAAAAATGCTCTCAGACTTCTACTTTTACCCAAAGGTTGGTAGTCTCTCCTCTGTATAGTTACACTTTATTGAATCAGAAGAATAATTAACAAACTTAAATGCGGCTGATAATTTAATATTGTTTACAATATGGTAAATACATCCTTTGGGGAAAATATTTTGATAAATTGACCAAAGAAAAATGAATTGACTAAATGTATGCCCTAGTTTGCAAAATATCTCTGCTTCTAGTGAAAATCTAAACTTGTCTCAGTTGTTTTACAAAGCAATACTGTGACATTTGGGAATAGTGCAACGTACTAAAAAAAGTTAGATTGTTGCTGCTCTTCAAAAATACATTTTAAACTCTAAAATTATACCTAACATATCTATTATCCCAATTCTATGTGTTCACCCAAACATTACATGGACATGTGTTTTGTAAGGTAAAAAAGTCTTAGTAAAGTATACACTTTGACGTTGTGATAGATTTAATTGTATATTTATAATCTCATAACTACATGCAAAGTATAGTTTCAGGAGAACAAAATTCTTTCCATCAATCCTATAATATTAGCTTAATACAGATAAAATCTCTTAATATGGGAGTATTAAAATATTTTTAAAAGCATATAATAAAAAGTAAATGGATATATTAAATGTGTTTGATTCTATATTTGAATTGGAATTATATTTTATAAACTAAGATAAAATGTTTCATTAACCTTTAGTCCTATGAATAACAGTGATGAGTTACGTATAAATGGAACATCCTCAAAATTATGTTTTTATAAACTATTCATTGCTTCATAATTAACACAACAGCAGTAGGGAAAGAGCAAGTACAAAGGCTGCAAAGGAAATATGGTCTGATTCCTTTGAGAAACTGTAGATAATTCATTATTGATTGATTAAAATTTCAGAGAAGGAAGACAGGAAAGAGAATATATGAATTTGGACAAATAGATAAGAAGGGCCTTCTCTCTCAGAAGAAAAGTTTGCTTTGCCTTGAAGGTTTAAAGGTTTGCTTTGCCTTGGCAGGCATGTACCACGATCATATTTCTGTGTTAGAAACATGACTTTCATGCCATTGTGGAGCATGGACTAGAAGGATCCAGGGAGAATTTAGGAGAAAAGAGTCAACGAGAGCAGTGCTAATGTGTATGGAGAAGGTAGGACTCGGAAAGTATGGAGATTGGGTAAAGTGGCAAATATCTGTGGAACATTCAGGAAGAGAATTCATCTGGCAATTAGATATAAAGATCTGAAAAGTGAGAGGAGAGATCTGGGCTGTTTTTATGGAAAACCAAAACAATTGAGCTTATGTCTGTGAATCCCTTATCTGCATAGAGAAAAACAGATCAGGGCTATTGTCTGGCATCATGAAGGCAAACCCACCTGTTAATTTAATGAATTTTTACTTTTCAGCTAGTTGTTTTGGCAGCTTGTAGACAGCCTTGCAATCACTGCTCATTACAGCATTGGAAATATAACTCCCCACTCCCTAGGGAAGCAGTGTGATTTCATAAACCACGGTAACTGAAGAATGAACACTTTCAATATGATATAATTAAACATTATGGGAAAGAATGGATTAGGGTTCTTTGTGACATTTGACTAAACATGCTAGCTAGCAAAAATACACAAATGAAGGTCACATTTGCAATTATTATAAAAGAGTCTACATTTTAATTAGGTAGCTGATAAATGTCACTGAGCCTTAGCTACTGACCAAGTATCATTAAGAAAAAAGAAAGAAAAACGTCATCCAAAAAGTCAGAATTTTTTGCATTGTCATGAAATTAAAACTTGTAGCCACAACTAAGTGTGTTCAGCACTAAGGTGTTAAGTGGGCTTAGTGACAATCTCAAATAAAATTTAAATAAGAAATATTTTGACAGCACGTAAGATGTCACTAATAATACAGATTTTTAAGCATTGTTTTATAAAGCAGGTTTGCCTTTACTGTAAAACCACGTGGGGCCACACTGGTCTCGAAAGTTTCTTCTTAGATAGTGCAGTTTAAATGTATTTTTTGGCCTGTGGGTTTGGTTTAAATTCATTTTTTATTAATTTGGATTACATATTCACTGAATTTCTCCATCCCATGGTGAATCAGTCCTCTTTATCCCAGGCAAATTTTTTTACCTGACATAAGAATAAAAGAAATTGATATCACCTGTTAGATATTCTAAAAATTTTTGAACTTTACAATAGTAGTTAAAAATTTGTTGTCCCCTTCTTCTGAAAAAATAATAAATAAAATTTGCATCATCTTAGGCTAATATGAAATTTCTTTTAAATTAGCATTTGAAAAAACACAAAGAAAACTAAATATATGTGTTGTTTGTAGGACCAATCTGACTAATATTTCTACATCTGGATTCTTAAAATTGCCATAAGTAAATTAAAAAAGAAATTAAAGAGGAGAAAGAAAGAAAGAAGGAAAGAAAGAAAGGGAAAAGAAAGAAAAAGTAAGGAAGGAGAACCATAAAGAAAATAATCAATAAACTTGCCTACATAAAAATGTCAATTTTATTTCTATAGCACATTATAATCAAGTTAAAATGAACACCACAGCAAATGCAATAGTTAATGGTCATAGTACACAAAATGCTTTTAAGAATCATGGAAAAGAAATCACAACTCAATAGGGAAAAAAGGATAACTATTTTATAAAACATTCAATAAGGAAATATGTACATATGAAAAAATGAAGCATATAACTAATAACCAAAACGCATGTCCAAGCAATTGATGAAATAGTATTTTCCACTATCATATTTAAAAGGGTAATTAACATTGCAATCATCTGATAAAATGGAATAAAAATACTATAATGAAATGTTAAAAATTACTGCTGTCTTGTGATGCTAGCAGGAGTATAATTAAGTCAAAGCTCCTAGAAAAAAATCCTAGCCAGAACTATTTTCATATTCAGAAATTCTCTACGATGTTCTTCTAAGGAAATTATTAGTCACACAAAGATTTATGTACAAAGATATCCCTGCATTATTATACAGATATCCCCTGCTTTGAGAAAGTTCGCTTTATGCCACTTTGCTTTTACAAAAGACTTACATTACTAGGTGTCTTCACTAGCAGAAAAGATATCTGAATATTTTCACTTTTGCGAAAAAAGTCAAAAAGCGAAAATGGCAGTCAGCATTTGTCTTGCATCGAGACGAGCAGTTATAGAGGCAGCGCACCCAGAGCGTTGAGAGTGGCACCCCCAAGCTCCTTGCCTGGGAACTACACTTAGCGTCTTAGCAGCAGGTCGCCACAGCTTTGAATTGTGTCTGTGAGTGTCTGTGCTTTATCTCGATTTGCTTTGTATATCTGTTAGCAAGATGTGTCCTAAGGTAATTGCTTCTTCACTTTACACCATTTTGGCTTATGAAAGCCCTCAGAGGAATGTTCTACTTTCCAATAGCAAAGAAAACCTGTATATGACAGATAAATTAATCTAATCACAAGAACATAGTTAAATAAATTAAAGTAAAACACATCATTGGGAATGTTTTGTAGGCAATAAAATGATTTTGAAGAACATTTGTGACAGGATAAAAAATCATAATATTAAAGAAAAATTAGAAGACCATCTATAAACTGACCTTAGTTTCCTTCAAGCAAAACAAAAAATAAGCATATGTTTCTGTTGGTATATCTGTACCTCAAATGAGAAAAACATCAGTGTCTCTTGGTTTTTGCAAAAGGTATACTTATGGGTAGCAAGATAAGAGAAAATTCTGATTCTACAGTGAGCATATATTTCTTTTATAATCAGAAGGCTTAAAATTAGATTTCATGGGAAACTTAAATACCACTATTCCTTTGAATCTGAACCCTATAACTTATTCCGTAAGGAAAATGATTAATAAGAGAAGGATCCTTCTTACCCTGAGGGCAATACAAAAAGAATAAATGGTATTGCCATACCAAAAGGAATGAACACTCGAAGATTTAGAAAGGTACCAGATGCCTATTCCTTTGAAACTTCATATGTAAGTAAAACTTTTGAGTTGAAAAGTAGTAGAGTTTGTGATCTGTAAGTACCTGAGAGATAGCAGTTCCACACTTGGGAGTTGCTTTCTGGAAATAGAGTTTGCTAGATATTGAATAAGTGCCACAGATGAAGCAGATGTGGAGGCACTGAAGGTGAGAGTGACATTCTGAATCAGGCTGCAAGATTTTAGGCTGTCCGATGTCTTTATCATTATTTAACTCAGTAAATAGAACAAATGAGCTGTCAGTTAAGGCTAGAATACTACAACCACTGCAGATAAGTGAATTTAAGTGATTTGCTGGTATTTCTTCTGTTAAACGAGAATTCACATAACTTTGCTAAATTGTCGTTGAGAAATTATCTTTTGAGCTCTTCTTTGAAGAAATTGTTGTTTGTTGTACAGTTTCCACATATTCCAGTATGTGCCTCACTAGCTTATGGTTACTAGGGTCAAAGCTGTGGTACTGCCTTTTAAGAAAAATTGCCTTATAATGAGGTCATTTGGGGACTTCAATAACGAATTCCCCTTGAAGGGATTCCCAGCAATTTTCTCCTGTGCTAAGTAGCAAAATAAAAATCATGAACAAATTTCCAAAATGCTGATTTTCCATTTGTAAGATATGACCAAAGCTCAATTCAAATTTCACATCTAGTGCCAAACCCTTTTTGATTGGTATCAACTGCGTCTTCCTAGGTGTTCCCCACACAAGCTAGATTGAACAGTAATCCTATCATGCACCTATTTCAGTCTCTTTTTTAATATTGTGGTTTGTGGTTTGGGCATCACAATGAGACTGTGATCACTGGAAAGGCAATAACCAACAGCTAAAGAAGATAAACATGGAGATGTCTTTAACTGTAAAATATAAGGAAATTGACTTGCTCAGAGCAGCTGCACAAAGCAGGAGCTGGCACACCCACCCAAGTGGAAAGGTGAAGTTTCCTTGGACCCTACTGGCTTCCTTACAGAGACACATGTCTACCCAAGACAATGCCCATGTGGAGTGAGGATTCCACCTGGCCTGAGAGAAACCTTTATTTTCTTAATGAGGGAGGGTGTCATTGTACCCTCTTACTACTGTATGGCTTCTAACCTATGCAAGTGTAAAAAACACTTCCCAGGCATCCTCTATTTAAAAAACAAAAAAACAATAAAACTAAACCTTGTGAAGATATTTACTCAAAAACCATGATTATGTTTTTATCTGAGTGTCTATCAGTGTCAGACTGAATTTTGTTCAAATTCCATGATTATAAACTGGTTTCCCTGAAGTTTACATTACTCTTCTCTTAGATTGTAAGAACTCTTTGAAGGCAAAGATTATACGTTTTATTGCTTTATGTATTTCCATAGTTACCTTTCAATTTGGGATACATAATTGTTGATCATTTTGTATATACTGAATAAATGCTAAATCACACAAATGCATTATGTGTGCCTATGTAGCCCTCACAATTCAAGATTATTCTTAGCTATCTAAAATTCCACTGATGTAATTGGCCACCTTGAATTCCATCACTAAATCCACAACGGACAAAGTGCATCCATATTTTATAGATTCTAGGGTCTAGACTGCATCATAGAAACACTGGACATATATGTTTACTTTTTCATATCACTGCATATAAAGAAAACATAAATTTCCCATAGAATATTTTCAGAAACAGAAGAGAAAGGATTTAGTGTTATAATTTTTTTAATTGTAGTATTTATTGCTAACTAATTTCAGCTTTATTTGATTTATTATTAAGTACTATCTGATCTAACTTAAACACACAGAGAACAGGAAGGAAAAGCTAATATAATCATTACGAAGTTAAAACTTTAGGGAAACTTTACTCCAAACAAGAGGGAATTGTTTAATCACTAAATTAATTTGGTTATATTACATAACTAGCTCTTGCCCTTACTAATTTCCTGTGATTAGAAAACAGTATTCATATTATGAAAGAAATATCAATTTAATTCAATCACACATTATGCTTTGGGTAATTTAAAGAGACATCACCTAAACACTATAGACTTTTTTTTTTTTAGAATTTAATTTTATTTATTTTTTTATACAGCAGGTTCTTATTAGTCATCAATTTTATACACATCAGTGTATACATGTCAATCTCAATCTCCCAATTCATCACACCACCATGCCCACCCCCCACCTCTTTTGCCCCTTAGTGCCCATACATTTGTTCTCTACATCTGTGTCTCAATTTCTGTCCTGCAAACCGGTTTATCTGTATCATTTTTCTAGGTTCCACATAGATGCGTTAATATACGACATTTCTTTTTCTCTTTCTGACTTACTTCACTCTGATTCCTCCATCTCCGTTTTTTTCCCTCAAGACTGCTTTGGCTATTCGGGGTCTTTTGTGTCTCTGTACAAATTTTAAGATATTTTGTTCTAGTTCCTTAAAAAATGCCATTGGTAATTTGATAGGGATTGCATTGAATTTGTAGATTGCTTTGGGTAGTATAGTCATTTTCACAATATTGATTCTTCCAATCCAAGAACGTGGTATATCTCTCCATCTGTTGGTATCATGTGTAATTTCTTTCATCAGTGTCTTATAGTTTTCTACATACAGGTCTTTTGTCTCCCTAGATAGGTTTATTCCTAGGTATTTTATTCTTTTTGTTGCAATGGTAAATGGGAGTGTTTCCATAATTATTCTTTCAGATTTTTCATCATTAGTGCATAGGAATGCAAGAGATTTCTGTGCATTAATTTTGTATCCTGCAACTTTACCAAATTATTGATTAGCTCTAGTAGTTTTCTGGTGGCATCTTTAGGATTCTCTGTGTATAATATCATGTCACCTGCAAACAGTGACAGTTTTACTTCTTCATTTCTAATTTGTATTCCTTTTATTTCTTTTTCTTCTCTGATTGCCATGGCTAGGACTTCCCAAACTATGTTGAATAATAGTGGTTAGAGTGGACATCCTTGTCTTGTTCCTGATCTTAGGGGAAATGCTTTCAGTTTTTCACCACTGAGAATGATGTTTGCTGTGGCTTTGTCTTATATGGTCTTTATTTTGTTGAGGTAGGTTCCCTCTATGCCCACTTTCTAGAGAGTTTTTATCATAAATGGGTGTTGAATTTTGTCAAAAGATTTTCTGCATCCATTGAGATGATCATATGGTTTTTATTCTTCAGTTTGTTAATATGGTGTATCACATTGATTGATTTGCGTATATTGAAGAATCCTTGCATCCCTGGGAGAAATCCCACTTGATCATGGTGTATGATCCTTTTAATGTGTTGTTCTATTCTTTTTGCTAGTATTTTGTTGAGGATTCTTGCAGCTATATTCATCAGTGATATTGGTCTGTAATTTTCTTTTTTTGTAGTATCTTTGTCTGGTTTTGGTATCAGGGTGATGGTGGCCTCATAGAATGAATTTGTGAGTGTTCCTTCCTCTACAATATTTTGGAAGAGTTTGAGAAGGATGGGTGTTAGCTCTTCTCTAAATGTTTGATAGAATTCACCTGTGAAGCCATCTGGTCCTGGACTTTTGTTTGTTGGAAGACTTTTAATCACAGTTTCAATTTCATTACTTGTGATTTGTCTGTTCATATTTTCTATTTCATCCTGGTTCAGTCTTGGAAGGTTATACCTTTCTAAGAATTTGTCCATTTCTTCCAGGTTGCCATTTTACTGGCATAGAGTTGTTTGTAGTAGTCTCTTAGGATGCTTTGTATTTCTGTGGTGTCTGTTGTAACTTCTACTTTTTCATTTCTAATTTTATTGATTTGAGTCCTCTCCCTCTTTTTCTTGATGAGTCTGGCTAATGGTTTATCAATTTTGTTTATCTTCTCAAAGAACCACCTTTTAGTTTTATTAGTTTTGCTATTGTTTTCTTTGTTTCTATTTCATTTATTTCTGCTCTGATCTTTATGATTTGTTTCCTTCTGCTAACTTTGGGTTTTGTTTGTTCTTCTTTCTCTAATTCCTTTAGGTGTAAGTTTAGATGGTTTATTTGTGATTTTTCTTGTTTCTTGAGGTAGGCTTGTATAGCTGTAAACTTCCCTCTTAGAACTGCTGTTGCTGCATTCCATAGGTTTTGGATTGTCATGTTTTCATTGTCATTTGTCTGTAGGTATTTCTTGATTTCCTCTTTGATTTCTTCCGTGATCACCTGGTTATTTAGTACCATATTGTTTAGCCTCCATGTGTTTGTATTTTTTACTTTTTTCCCTGTAATTGGTTTCTAATCTCGTAGCGTTGTGGTCAGAAAAGATGCTGAATATGATTTCAATATCCTTAAATTTACTGAGGCTTGATTTGTGACCCAAGATGTGATCTATCCTGGAGAATGTTCCATGTGCACTTGAGTAGAAGGTGTAATCTGCTGTTTTTGGATGGAATGTCCTATAAATAACAATTAAATCTATTAGGTCTATTGTGTCATTTAAAGCTTGTGTTTCTTTATTAATTTTCTGTTTGGATGATCTGTCCATTGGTGTAAGTGAGGTGTTAAAGTCCCCCACTATTATTGTGTCACTGTTGATTTCCTCTTTTATAGCTGTTAGCAGTTGCCTTATGTATTGAGGTGCTCCTATCTTGGGTGCATTTATATTTATAATTGTTATATCTTCTTCTTGGATTGATCCCTTGATCATTATGTAGTGTCGTTCCTTGTCTCTTGTAATATTCTTTATTTTAAAGTATATTTTATCTGATATAAGTATTGCTACTCCAGCTTTCTTTTGATTTCCATTTGCATGGAATATTTTTTTCCATCCCCTCACTTTTAGTCTGTATGTGTTCCTAGGTCTGAAGTTGGTCTCTTGTAGACAGCATATATATTGGTCTTGTTTTTGTATTCATTCAGCAAGTCTGTGTCTTTTGGTTGGAGCATTTAGTCCACTCAAGTTTAAGGTGATTATCGATATGTATGTTCCTATTACCATTTTCTTAATCGTTTTGGGTTTGTTTTTGTAGGTCCTTTTCTTCTCTTGTGTTTCCCACTTAGAGAAGTTCCTTTAGCATTTGTTGTTGAGCTGGTTTGGTGGTGCTGAATTCTCTTAGATTTTCCTTGTCTCTAAAGCTTTTGATTTCTCCATTGAATCTGAATGAGATCCATGCCGGGTAGAGTAATCTTGGTTGTAGGTTCTTCTCTTTCATCACTTTAAGTATATCATGCCACTCCCTTCTGGCTTGCAGAGTTTCTGCTTAGAAATCGGCTGTTAACCTTATGGGACTTCCTTTGTATGTTATTTGTCGTTTTTCCCTTGCTGCTTTCAATAATTTTTCTTTGTCTTTAATTTTTGCCCATTTGATTACGATGTGTCTTGGTGTGTTTCTCCTTGGGTTTATCCTGTTTGGGACTCTCTGTGCTTCCTGGACTTGGGTGGCTATTTCCTTTCCCATGTTAGGGAATTTTTCAACTATAATCTCTTCAAATATTTTCTCTGGTCCTTTCTCTCTCTCTTCTCCTTCTGGGAACCCTATAATGTGAATGTTGTTGCATTTAATGTTGTCCCAGAAGTCTCTTAGGCTGTCTTCATTTCTTTTCATTCTTTTTTCTTTATTCTGTTCCGCAGCAGTGAATTCCACCAATCTGTCTTCCAGGTCACTAATCCGTTTTTCTGCCTCAGGTATTCTGCTATTGATTCCTTCTAGTGTAGTTTTCATTTCAATTATTGTATTGTTCATCTCTGTTTGTTCTTAAATTCTTCTAGGTCTTTGTTAAACATTTCTTGCATCTTCTCGATCTTTGCCTCCATTCCTTTTCCAAGGTCCTGGATCATCTTCACTATCATTATTCTGAATTCTTTTTCTGGAAGTTTGCCTATCTCCACTTCATTTAGTTGTTTTTCTGGGGTTTTACCTTGTTCCTTCATCTGGTACATAGCCTTCTGCCTTTTCATCTTGTCTATCTTTCTATGAATATGGTTTTTGTTCCACAGGCTGCAGGATTGTAGTTTTTCTTGCTTCTGCTGTCTGCCCTCTAAATACTATAGATTTTAAAAAATTTTTTTTTTTTTTCAAAGAAATTCACGTTCTTTTATTTATTTATTTATTTATTTATGACTGTGTTGAGTCTTCGTTTCTGTGCGAGGGCTTTCTCTAGTTGCGGCAAGTGGGGACCACTCTTCATCGCGGTGCGCGGGCCTCTCACCATCGCGGCCTCTCTTGTTGCGGAGCACAGGCTCCAGACGCGCAGGCTCAGTAATTGTGGCTCACGGTTCCAGTTGCTCCGCGGCATGTGGGATCTTCCCAGACCAGGGCTCGAACCCGTGTCCCCTCCATTGGCAGGCAGATTCTCAACCACTGCGCCACCAGGGAAGCCCTAAAAATTTTTGACAATAGTGAAAAATGTATATATGAGAACAGTAAGAAGCTCTCTCTCTTTTTTTTTTTTTTTTTGCAGTAAAAGCATATATACTTCCCAGATTAAGGTGTAACAACTTTCATGATCTATCTGTGCATATAACTGAGCATTAGTATTCAGAAGAGAAGATAAAGTTCTCCAAATTTGAAATCATTATGACATCAAATCTAAACACAGTGTACCTAAAAAGGAGTGATAGAAATAATTTAGAGCTATGTTTCTTTTTTACCCTGTAAGTATGTATATTTTTCATCTTATGTAGAGAACACTAGAAATGCAATGCTGTTAAAATTTTTTTTCTTACATCAGTAAGAAAAGTACTACAGTTTAGATGTCATACTTTGGTGCTTTAAAAATGGTGAATTTCATCCTCTGCACATCCTTTCTTACTCCTGCAGCTAAAACACTGTAAAGTTTACACATAGTACACTTCTTGAAGAAAGTGCTGAGTTGAGACATAGAATCTATGTGACTCAGGCTCTATCAGACTGTCCTCTGCCATAGATGAAGACAACCAAATGGAAATGATGCACATTATTTATAAATTATTAACCAGTTTTAAATATGCTTCACATGACTAGCTTCACTGAGGGGTTACATCCATCTTTGCAAGCTTCATAAAACAGTAGCAGGCTAAAGTTGTACAATTAACATTAATTCTTTTCAAAGAGAGGACAGCCTTAGCAATTACCTTGAAAAAGATCAGATATCAAATTTCTTTATGCTGACTTTGATGCCAAATTGAGTCACACTGTGGGCGTGGATATTGTATGACTTCTGCTCTTTCTGTGCACAGGGTCATCAGTAAATGGTGGCACTCTTTGCTCCTCTGACTTATGAGCCAGTGATTAAGCATTAATATTCTTCAGAGCATCACATATCACTTGCTGCTATAGTTTACTTATATTTATAAGAGTTTAAATAAATATTTAAAATCAAACTAGAACTATAGGAAATAAATGAATCTATATAAAGACCTGTCATTTCATAAATTTTTGCTGTTGCTTACCCTTGTTTGGCTATAAAAATTAACAGCACTGTATGGATAATGGACAGAAAACATTCAAATACAGAATCCAATAATGATGGTCTCGTTTTATCATTAAGATTTTAAGTGCTTTAAGTTCCTGGTACATATGTTTTTCACACTTAGTAATAGAGATAGAATTCTGAAGTATGGTTGGTACCAGAAAATTCAGGAAATTTCATATATGGTAAGAGATTAAATATTTTAAAATGTATCCTTTATCATATTGACGTTTTCATCTTTATTTATTCATAAATATAGCCATAAAATTCTAGTCCTGCTAATTCTAATCCATTATTTTTGAATATTATTTACATTCAATAGCAATGTTACACCTATAAACTGACCTTTTAATTAATGAAAAAACGGTGCTACTAGTTCCAAGACTGAAGTGGTGGCAATGTCATTCTGACTTAATAGACTACAATTTTATTAAATAATATAAGTGCAGTTGTCCTGGGTCAGATAATATTCAGGGTCATTTTATTAGGAAATATTTAATGAAGGTATTAATATTTACTCATACCCAACCTCCAGCTGGAATCCCATGGTGTGAGAGCACCAGGTTAATTGAGTTTTATCATAAAATCTCTAGACCACTTAATAACTGTAATGCACATTCCCTAAGGTCTGATCTATGAGAAGTGGAAAAATAGAAGAAAAAATGATTAATGTATAACTAGATTCTGCCGACACTTTCAGCATTGATATTCATTAAAAGTTTGAGCAACTGATGAAGATTTCTCTGGAAAGAAATTATGAGTCACTTTTCCTTCCAAACCCGGGATAGGAATAGGGAAAAAAGATAGATAAGTATTGATTTAGCCAATATAAACACAAGAATTTATAGGCTTTGAGTTTTCTGTAGATCTATGTTTTCCATCAGGGGCCACAATTTTTTCTTAGGAACTTACTCGTGGGAATTTATCTGTCAGGGTAATAGAAGTCTCACTATTCCTCTTTCATTTTTCACGCTTTTAATTCCTCAGAGTAAAGTGAGTATTAAAATTTGGTATTTATACTTTCATTTTGTAACCCTATCAAATCTGGAAGGAGTAAGCCCAATATTCAATTACATCCACCAGATGGGAATGCAGATTGGTGCAGCCACTATGAAACACTAAATTGAAAAGATATATGCACCCTTCTGCTTACTGAAGCATTATTTACAATAGCCAAGATATGGAAACAACTTAAGTGCCCATCAAGAGGTGAATGGATAGAGAAGATATGATATGATATATATATATATAAATATTACTCAGCCCTAAAAGAGAATGAAATTTTGCCATTTGTGACAACATGGATGGACCTAGAGGATATTATGCTAAGTGAAATATGGCAGAAAGAGAAAGACAAACACTGTGTGATTTCACTTATATGCAGAATATAAAAAATAAATGAAAAAATGATCAAGCATAACCAAAAAGAAACAGAGTCATAGGTACAGAGGAAAAACAGGTGGTTGCCAGAGGGGAGGGAGATAGGGGGAGGAGAGAAATAGGTAAGGAAGATTAAGCAGTATAAACTTTCAATTAAAAAATAAATGAGTCACAGGTATGAAATGAACTGTGCGGGGAATATAGCCAATAGTTATGTAATATCTTTGTATGGTGACAGATGACAGCTAGACTTATCATGGTGATCATTTTGAAATATATAGAAATATTGAATCACTATCTCATCTACCAGGAACTAACAGTATTGAAGGTCAGTTATACTTCAAAACCAACCAAACAAACAAAGAAACAAACTGATAAAAAAGGAGATCAGATTTGTGGTTACCAGAGGTGGTGGGTTGGGGGAGGGGAAATTGGATGAAGGTGATCAAAAAGTACAAACTTCTGGTTATAAGATAAATAAGTACTAGGGATGGAATGTACAACATTATAAAGATAATGAACACTGCTGTATGTTATAAATGAAAGTTGTTAAGGGAGTAAATCCTGAGTTTTCATCACAAGGAAAAAATTTTTTTTCTATTTATATGATGTTGTATCTATATGAGATGATGGGTGCTCACTAAACCCATTGTGGGGATCATCTCATGGTGTATTAAGTGAAAACATTATGTTGTACACCTTAAACTTATACAGTGCTGCATGTTAATTATATCTCAATAAAACTGGAAAAAATTTATGTCCACCAGAAAGTAGTACAGGGTGTTAACTAAAGTGCAGATTATATATATATATATATCATATGTTAAAAAGTGCAGATAATATATTTATCATATATTGAGTTCTTACTGTGAACCAGGTAAAGCTCTAAAGTTCTAAGGGCTTTATGTGTATTGATTTATTTAATCTCTACAACAACCTATGAGGGAAGTACTATTGTTATCCCCCATTCTAAAGACAAGGAAATTGGGGCACAGAGCCATTCATGTCTTGCCCAAAGCCACAGAGCTGCTTTGAGGTAGAGGAGTCCAGATTCAATGAGGCCATCTAACTTTGGAGCCTATACTGCAGACAGGTTTACTGACAGATCCAAAATTCTCATTCAATAAAACGAGTGGCCAAGGTGTAGGAGGAAGATGTACACACCACAGCCAAGAGAAGAGATTTTGTTCCCAGTAACTCAGTCATGATATCAGCAAAGAAAACTAAATGTTGTTGGCAAGCTTCTTCCCAGGGCACTCTGCTTTCTTTGTTTTCCTTTTTCCTCATTATATGTATCATAGTTCTTAGTTTTATATATTTTAAGAATAATTTTGTTTGTTTATTTAATGTTCCTCTATTAATACTTTACTCAAGTGTAATCTTCTACCAATACTCCCAGATTGTAAATTCCATGAAGTCAGGAACCACATGTGATTTACTTGCAACTGTATCCACACTTCCCAACGTTTAGTAGAAATTCAATGAAGAAATGTTGAAAAAGTCAATGAATGCTGAGTGAGAAAAGAGTGAATTTGGGAGAAAATGATGTTTGAGCTTGCTGAAAGCAAGCAAGGAGTTATGTGTGGAAGGAATTCAGTCCAGAGGCCACTGGATTGTCACTTAGTATTTATATTTCACTAAGCTTCTTTGAAATCCTGGGCTCAGAATTTAGACCCAACCTACTCTCCTATTTCTTAAATAACAATTCTTGAAGTGATGACTAAAAACAGATTTTGAACCCTGAGTAATATTTACCAAATGATCTATTTTGAGAGATGTCTTTTAGGACAGAGGTCAGGAAATTTTTAGGAGCTGAGGCAGAACCACTAAAGGAGAGTGAGCAAAGAGACATTACTTAGAAGAAGGAGTTAAGAGTAGGAAATATCGGAATATCAAAGACTTGGAGCTGGGTCCAAGTAACTGAGACTAGAGTAAACATGGAATTCATCTGGGAAGGAGTTGATGTTCATGAACAAGAGCATTTAAGAGCTAGTGTAAATGGAGAAGATTTTTTTTTTTTATAGTACACCAACATTTAAAAGTTGAAGAGACAAAGAAGAACTAGGCAAGGAAATAAGGAGTATCCAAGGAAATAGGAATAAAAACATGAGATTGTAGTATCCCGGAATCACATGAAGAAAATATTTAAAGAAAAAAGGAATGGTTAGCCATGTTGCACACAGCTGATAGGCCTAGTAGAGTGATAATTGATCCTTACATTTAGCAGTGACCTGGTCACTATTAACTTGGAAGAGAGTCTTTACTGTGGAGTGGTACAGGCAAGGCTGCTTGGAATAGGCTCAAGGGAGAAGGGGAGGAGATGAATTGAACACAGTGACCATCCTTAGCTCTTCTCAAGAAGTCTTGATGTAAAGGAAAATAAGTGGAAGAAATGGTAGGTCAAGGTGGCCTTTTTAAGGTTAGAGGAATTTCTGTACAGTTATGGGAACGATCTAACAGGGAGACGATGATTGATGCTGAAGGAGAGACAGAGGGGAATTTCTAGAACGATGTCCTTCAGGTGTCAAGATAGGATGGAATGAGATTCAATGCACACAACTGGCCTTTAATAGGTGCACAGACTATTTATCCATAGCATATCAGTGAATGCAAGGCAGGGTATATGAGTGTACATACAGGTGGTGGGAGCATGTGAAGGACACTTTCTTCTGATTTCTTCTAATTTCTCAGTGAAACAGAAAGCACCATCATCAGGAGATCCAACAAGGTGTGGAGCTTGAGGACAGAAGATAAGATGTAAATATAAAAGTCCTGTAATTGAAACACCATTTCCCATTTATTTATGCTAATATATCTATTTTCCAGAGCTGAGGATCCCCAGAACTTGGATCGCAGAGTGGGAAAATCAGAGATGTCAGAAAAAAAGCCTGGGCAGCTAGAAGGGCATCAGGTAGAAGAACTAAAACTGCCCTTGAGAGAGGGAGACCTCACTGAATTAATAATCAGTTGCTCTCAGACCAGGAGACTAATGGAGGCTACCGGCTAAGTCCAGGGTCTTTACGTCTAAGGCAATGGAAGTGACAGCTTAGGGGTTTGAGACTCTCTCCAGAGCCTGGAAATTCCTCTTCAGCTCCTGACTCTGACTCCACTTTCACGTACAACTGTGCATTGTATGTGGAGCAGTAGGACAGCCTTGATACTGCTGGGCATCCCCTCTTTGCAGGGCAGCATCTCCACACTGATCTTTAACACTGTCTACTGCTCTCCCATTTGCTTTGAAAGACTCTCTTCCCTTCCCTTCCCTTCAATGACATTCCACTTTTCTGCTTTTCCTCTTTCCTTTCCAGGTTCCACTACCTCCGCTTTTGTTTGAAATGCTGGTGCTCCTCAGGTTACCATTTTAAACACTCTAGTTCTCATTTTACCTATTTCATTGGCAAATGTATCAATTCTCATAGCTTTTATAACCACCTATTTGGTTACCATTTAATAATCTCTCATGAGCCTTTATGTTTACAGAATTTTATAATCAACATAAATGCGCTAGAAGCACCTCTAGCTCTCTACCTGCCCAAAATTAAATTATTGAGCTTTCATCTCAAGCACGTGCCTTTTCCTGCATTTTTATCCATCTTCTTGTAGCACAGACCATCCTCAGTTTCTTACTTTCCCTTCCTTGCCTGCAATTCAATCTGTCAGTAATTTTATTGATTTCTTTTCCATACAGATGATCACCTTCTCAGTTCTGACTAATCTTTGCTTTTATTACAGTTTTAGGCTCTTGGGTAGTCTTTTTTCCTTTTGTCTTAATCCAAATGGCACTTCAGCCAGAGTGATCCTTCTAAAATGCATATTGTTTTCTTTCCATTTTCTCCTGACATACCAGGCATTTCATCACTGGTCCCTTGCTTACTTATCCAGCCTTACCTCTTCTCTCACCTGTATGCCTCTGACCCTGGGTTCCAGACTATTTTAATCTACCAAGTATGACATGCTGCCTTTCCTTTCCAGTTCTTCTTCATATACTATCTCCTCTTTGTATAGAATATCTTTCTTTTCCTACACAGAGTTTTGCTGAGCTAATCACTAACAGGCTTTCAGGGCTCAGTTTGGATAGTATTTCAAACTGAAAATCATTTTCTGATGTCCCTAGGCTGAATGAGAGGATTCTTCAGCTATGGATGAGAGTCCATAGGTTCCTGAATTTACTTTTCTCTCACACTAAAGTTGCACACATAGTTACCTTTCTTCTCCACTAGATCATAAGCTCCTTGAAGGCTGATGCAACACAATTTTCCCTCAGAATCCATGGGGCAATGGTTCCAAGACTCCTCTGGATACCAAGATCCGAGGATGCTCAAGGCCCTTGTATAAAATGGCTTAGTATTTACATATAACCCACACACATCCTCCTGAATACTTTAAATCATCTCTAGATTATTTATAATACCTAGTACAATGTAAATATTATATAAATAGTTGTTGGTGTGCAGCAAATTCAAGTTTTGCTTTTTGGAACTTCCTGGAAAATTTTTTCCCTGAATATTTTTGATTTGTGGTTGGTTGAATCTGTGGATGCAGAATCTGCAGATATGAAGAGACAACTATATTTGTTCATCCTTGTATCCCTCGCACTTATCCCCTACTGAGTTCTCATTACACACTTTTTGAATACATGAATGAATGAATAAATTGTTAGATTTCTAGTAGCAGCTTTGGAGTCACTTTAATTGATGAAAAAGTAATTTCTATTGCAACAGATGCAACTGATTACATAACAAATGAAATCCTGTTGTGAAATACAACAACCAAATCCTAATTTGGTTCATCTCTAATTACATGGAGTGTCATAAGCCAATTATTGTACCACTTGGACAGTATGCATTTTGTTTATATATATATATATGTTTTACAAGCATGATCCTGGCTTTTTTGAACCTCATTATGGCCCTTCTAGCTTTCCATTGATTATCCTTATCTAGCTTTAAGAACTATAAGCCACATTCTCATACTCCATTTTAATTTTAAACACTAGCATGGGACAGTTCTTTTTTTCTTTCTTATATGAGCAAGGTAGGCAGCTAAAACAAAAGCAACAGACTGCACAGAGAAATGAGTAGGTTCAGAGACTACAACTACAAACTACCTTAAAGGAAACTCATTCTCTTTTCATTACCTTACACCTCTAGGTGCCAAAACTTGCATTTAATTTCAGGTTTTAAAAGAGATTTTATGTCTACCCATAATCTGTTCTCATATAGTTTGCCCAGGAGAGCTTAGCTATTTTCAGTTAAAATTGATCCACCTTTACCAGACTTGTGGTTGAACACAAAGACTAAAGGACATGAATCTCTTAACAGCTCCTGATGGGATTGGACTACACATATCATGCTCATTTTAAAGGTGGAGTGCATCTAAAAATATACCTTTTTGAGTTTCAGAGAAATCATATTTACAATTTCACAGAACAGAAAATGTTAAATTTAGTTTGATGCTTAACACCTAAAGGGTTATTTTCAAATCACAGAAATGCTTCATGCATTCCAAAATATCTCTATGAGACAGGATAATGATTCTAAATAATCTTAATTGTGAGAAAGCTTACTCACAAATATAAATTATTTTTTATCCAAAATTAAATTAACATCCATTAAGTTGAAATGTCAAATACTCTGACCAAAAATGTCTGACTCCTAAAAGTATTTCCAAAATCAACGAATTGTCGAATACAGCTGATATTAGATATAGAAAAAATCCAATTCTTAATTGTTTTTTAGAATTCATCATAATTAGTTTGTGTTTTTAATCGTTTGATATATACACCAAACTGACTTCCCTGTGGTCATAAAGGAGAGTCAGTACAATCTACTTCAGGCACTATGCATATCTTTTCTAATGAAAAATCTTGGAAATTAAAGTAAAATATGGGCAATACATTTCTCAATAATCATTAAAGGTAGGGATTTCATAATAGTATTCCTACTTAATAATATTTTTATATAGATTATATATAACAAACTCTACAAAACAAATTCCATGTATTTTTTTTTACATTCCATAATGAATTTGACTGCTTTTCAAGAACATGAGGCATAACTTACAGTCTAGTGCAAATATATATGCTTCATTAGACACATTTCCTACTATATGATAAATTTTAGGTGATGAAGATCCAATTTATATTTGTAGAATGTAATTGATAATGCTGTTTTCCTCTTTTTCTCATTTTTAAATAATAAAGAACTGATTTAATGTGTGTGAATGGATATTTTAATATTAAGACCAAATATTCCTGACAAAGAAAATAAAAGAAATGAAATTTGGATGGATTGCGTCCTTCTTCCCTCCCTTCCTTTCTTCCTTCTTTCCTTCATTCCTCCTTTCCTTCCTTCCTTTTTCTCTTTTCTTTCCTCCTTTCCTTTCCTTTTCTTTTTTTAAAATTAATTAATTAATTTATTTTTGGCTGCATTGGGTTTTCATTGCTGCGTGTGGGCTTTCTCTACTTGCGGCGAGCAGGGGCTACTCTTCATTGTGGTGCACGAACTTCTCATTGCGGTGGCTTCTCTTGTTGCGAGCACGGGCTCTAGGTGTGCAGCCTCCAGAAGTTGTGGCACGTGGGCTCAGTAGTTGTGGCTCGCAGGCTCTAGAGTGCAGGCTCAGTAGTTGTGGCACATGGGCTTAGTTGCTCTGCAGCATGTGGGATCTTCCCGGACCAGGGCTCAAACCCGTGTCCCCTGCATTGGCAGGCGGATCCTAACCATTGTGCCACGAGGGAAGTCCCTCTTTTCCTTTCTTTTCATTCCTCCTTCATGTCTTTTTTCTCTCTTTCTTTCTTTCTTGCAAAACACCAACTTTATAACTAGTAAAGTTTTCAGAAAATGTTTTAAAATATATTTTTAATATTTTATTTTTTTCCATTCCCACTGTAGTTTGCATTTTGTTGCATCTCCAAGGGAGATTTTCAACAATGTCTTCAGAAGAAAAAATTTCAGTAAAAAAACTAGTTTCCTCAGAATTCACTTTTTATTATTACTTTTTTTTTTTTTTACAGAATATTCTGGAACTCTTCCTGGTCTCCCTACTTCATATGCTACTTTGCTAAGAATTAAGAAGAGTTCATCTTCATCCCTCTATGGTTCAAAAACTAGACCACGATACAGCAGTCCTCCATTAGGAACACTGAGTGTTTCTTCACCGAGCTGGCGAGGGGCAGCTCAACATTATTATTCCCCCATCAATCTTTATCATTCCTCAGATGCCTTCAAACAAGATGGTAAGTGTCAAAAGAAAATTGCACCTGTTGGAGTTAAGCAGGGAAAAAAGACTTTATTCAAGACTATTGCAGTAGGAGTTAAGCCTATTACAATAGAGGAGAGAGGTTAAACTCAACTGTGAAACAGAAAGTGAGTTTTTAAGATCTGGAAAGATGGAGGACATTAAGGAGGAGTTGGTCCAGTGTAATAAGGCCATCTGTGTTTACTAATTGGTGCCTATTGAAGTTAGCCTCTTACCATCTTATAGAGTCTGGGAAATAGGGACCCTCTCTTTTTTGATGATTACATTTCAAAAAAAAAAAAAAAAGGTCCTTGAGAAAGACATTCTTGGGTTTTACAACTGGTAAGAGACTGAGTAAAGATTTACATTTCACAGAAGCAAAGAAGGAATTTATAATTGTAGTTCTTCTAAAGTAAATGCTGTAAGAAAATGGAGGTTAGGGGACCAGAGTCAGGAGGAAACCTGTCAAAAGTTAAGTGAAGCTGAGGAAAATGTTAAGGCCATCTTGGTCATAAGTTAGTCTTATGTTCCACACCTATTTCAAAATTTTTTTAATGTGTTTAATTATAATTGCTTCCAATTCTGATTTAGGATTAAGACTAAATAAATTCATATACTGAAAGCAAAAATATTAAATTTCTGAAGGACAATTTGACAATGAAAATCAAGATCCTCAAAATAGTCATATCCTTCAATCTCATATTTTATTTCTAGAAATGTGTTTTGCATAAGGAAATAATAAACAATGTACACAGAGATATAAGTATATACTTAGCAGCATTTATGAGTAGAAAATAAGAAATAATTCAAATGTCCAACACTAAGAAATCAGTTAAATTAAGGATGACTATGCAGCTATTAACATTATGGTTTGAACAACATTTTCTAAATGTTCTCTAACTTTGTCATTTTTGGATATATCAACAAAACAGTACAAGGCTAATTAACAGAGAGAAGCACTAGTGCTTGATTATTACCAGGCTCTGTGCCAGTCTCTTTTGCATAGCTTATATCAATAATACTGTCAACAAACATTTGAAGTGGATATTATTACTGTCTTCTTTGGAAACAGAAACTCAAGGGGCAGATAAGTATCTTTGACAAGGTCACTCTTCTAATAACTAACCAATTTCATTCATATATCTACTGATTTTAAGTACAATACAATTTGGGATATATTTCAATTATGATTGATAAAAGACTAAACATTTAGAGAAACATTTTGTAAGAACTAAACTACTTGGAAAAATCCTAGAAATTTCAAATTAGGTTGTGGTACCAAACCCAGGCAAACTCATGCCTCATGATTATGCAAATTGTTGCCATGTGGAGCATCATCTCATAGTGCTGGCATTTAATTTTATTTAAGCATGGTGTTTGTTCCTTAAAATGTTTTGTTTTTCAAAGTACTTATAAGTTTTTAAATTTCCATAATATATTCTGTGAAAAAAAATCAAGAGAATTAGGAGACAAGCCACAGCCTCGATGAAAATATTTGCAAAAAGGCACATCTGATAAATGACAGTTATTCAAAATATACAAAGTACTTTTAAAAATCAACGTAAGAACTTCAACAACATGAGTTTAAAATGGCCCCAAAACCTTAACAGACATGTCATCAAAGAAGATGCAGATGACAAATAATTATATGAAAAGATACACCACATCTTATGTCATCACAGAAATGAAAATTAAAACAACAATGAGATACTACTACACACTTATTAGAAGTGTCCAAATCCAGAACACTGAAAACACCAAATTATGCTGAGGATGTGGAGCAACAGGAACTCTCATATCTTGCTGATGGGAATAGAAAATAATACAGCCTCTTTGGAAGACAATTTGGCAGTTTCTTATAAAACTAAACATACTCTTATCATATAGGAGAGATGGATAAGCAGAGTACAGAAGATTTTTAGGGCAGTGAAAATACTCTGAATGATATCATAATGATGGATATATATATATATGGATATATCCTTATACATTTGTCCAAATCTATAGAATGTACAACACCAAGAGTGAACCCTAGCATAAACTATGACTATTGGTGATTATGATGTGTTAATGTAGGTTCATCTTTGGTAAAAATGTGAGTGATGTTCATTCTGTGAGTGATGAATCATTCTGGTGAGTGATGTTGATAATGGGAGAAGGTATGCATGTGGGGGGAAGGGAGGTAGATGAGAAATCTCTGCCTTCTCATTTTGTTGTAAATCGCTCTGAAAAATAAATTCTTTTTAAAAAATCCATTACATTAACTCTAATGTCATACGCATCAGGCAGAGATGTGTTGGGATTTGTCCTCTTTAGGCCTCATTCATTATTTTATAGGATGACACCAAGAGAGAATGCATTGACTGAGTGATTGGAACTATGGGATACTATTGTATTTGGTATAATTTGGTATCACCTCGTGTTCTACTCCTTTGTTCTCTTGTTCCAAATATAAGTTAATGTGGTTCACAATGATACATAGAATACAGCTAAAAAATGTGAATTAAAACATACAAAAATGATGAAAACAGCAAATATTGAGACATAAAATGGAGCCAAGTTTGAGACTAATTCAAAGTGTCTGTATGCCTGGCATCGGTTAGTCCCATTTGTGATAATTAGTTAAAGAAAAAGAAACTCTGATCAGTTACACATTTCCCACTCTTTTAAGGATTAAAATGAATCAGTTACTTGGTAGAAATGCAGCTATTTCTGACGCTAGATTAGACAAATTTTTCTGGAGGGTTCTCATTAACAGTTTAATATTTGATGTAATGGTCAATGACCTGAACATTATTGTTATTGTGTACATAACAATGAGTTTCATCTGCTTCGATAAAGGCAGATGAAACCCAATCATCAACAACAAAATTAGAAGTAATTATCTAAAACTGTGCTCTTCTTTAATCTTTAATATACATACAATCTCTTGAGAGTCTTGTTAAAATACATCCCCTTTCAACAGATCAGGAGGGGAGGGCCGTATAATCTGCATTTATAAAAAGCTTCCAGGTGATGCTTACGCTGCTGGTCCATGAACCATACTTTGAGTGGCGAGGCTCTAGGCTAGGGACCAGTTTGATATAATTTAAGTCCTTTGCTGGTCTAGTTTAATCCATATTTAGAGTATCAGGCAGAATGGATAGTCTGAGTATTTTCCAAGTAATCTTCCATAAGTATTGTTTTCCCATCTGAGCATTTGATAGATCTTGGCTATATGTGACTTTGAGTTTGTTCTCTCTGACAAGAGCCTGACATACGGCTTTTGTCAGGTAATTCCCTTTAGCCTTAATAGAGAGTAAAGCTGGAGTTGACATGCTCTTGTGAAAAATGAGAAAACCAACAGAGCCTGAATAGAAAGTTATCCCACTTCTGCTCAGAGTGAAGCCCAAAACTACCCCAGATAGAGTTAAGATTTTTCTGAGAAACATAAAAGTGTTGTTTGCAGATCAGTTTGGGAAAGCAATTCTACTTCTGTATGTAAAACCTGGAGAAACTCTCCCACACATGCACAAGGAAATATAAAAGTACCTCACTGCAATGTAAGTTTAATAGCAAAAAATTGAAAACAACTCACATGTCCATCAGAAGGGGAATGGATACATAAACTGTGTTTTTCGTTCATTGAAAAATTAAGACTGTTAAAGAGAATAGACCATATCTTTATGAAACAAAATGGATATACTTCAAAATATAATAGTTAGTGAACAAGGAAATTTACAGAATATTACATATGATGTCATTTATGTAAAAAAATAAAAATAAAATATAATATTCATGGATAACTATATATAATACAATTTTTAACATATGAACTTGAGACAACAAGTGGCTATAGCGTTTACCTCTGAGGACAAAGGGAAAAGGAGAGCAGGTAAGTGGTACCAGGATAGGGAAGACAGATGACCTCAACAGTGTGATATTGTTTTTCTTAAAATATAAAATATGAAAATAATATGATGACACCTGTAGTAGGTAGACTATAAAACAGGTCACAGTGATTCCCACCTGCTGGTATTTACAGTGTGATCCCTTTTCTTCCACTGTGGGCTGAAGCTAGTAACCTGCTTCTGGAGAATAGATTCTGACAAAAGTAATGGAATATAACTATATGACTTCCAACATTAGGTTACAAAAGACTCTGGCTTTCATCTGACTTCTGTTCCAAAGGAAAATACTTAATTTGGGCCTGAGTAAACAAATCTTGACTGATTATAGGGACTAGATGCCTAAAAAGAGTACCAACCTGTTGAGATAATCACAAGATAACACAGAAAAATAAAATAGATGAAACTTATAAAGAAAACCTTAAAATCACAATATTGTGAGAAGAATGCTCTGTAGCAAATACAGAGGTATGGTGAGGACATCAACAAAATGAACAAAAGTTATGTTTATTATCTCACAATCTTTGTGGGTCAGGAAGACAGATGTGGTTTAACTTGTCCTCTGGTTCTGTGTCTTTCACAAGGTGAGACTCCTGTTTTATCTCAAGGCTCAAATAGGTACAGATCTACTTGTAAGCTCACTTACCTCACATAATTGTTCACAGGACTCAGTTGCTGAGGGTGGTTGGACTGAGTGTCTCAACTACTCATTGGCTTTGGCCAGAGGTCATTCTCGGGGTCCTCTTTATAGGGTAGCACAAAACATGGTAGCTGATTTCCAACAGCAGGAGCAAGTCAGAGCAAGAGAAGGCAAACAAGGTGGCTACCAGAAAAGTACAACAGTGAGTCACTGAAATTTGGTTGAGGTGAGGAAGTAGAGCCAGGGAAATAAATAAAAATTTTTGAGCTAGACTCAAGAAAGGGAGAAGAGAAACGGAGAGTACCTGAAAGAGAGAATGCTGTTCATTGGAGCTGAGCAATCAGAGAAGTCATCTGATTGTCATTTTTCTTTCAACCTGATATTGTTATTTTGGATAATGACTATGATCACTTCAAATTTTGCCAGTGAAATGTTCCCTATACCAAGAGGTATTATCTAGTTTTAAAAAATTTAGTTGTTAATAGTTACTCTACAGTAGTTGTTTGAATGCAAGCAATGTCATTTAATTGATTTTAAAAATTGACTAAAGTTTAAATTGGAAATTCTCATGGTAATATAGGTTAATTGAAAGCCCTTATGAGTCAGCACCTCAAACAACTGCAAAACATGTCCTAGTTTTGGATTTTGCAATGTAGACAAGGACTATTAACCACTGCTGACACTATACCTGTTCATCCCATTATAAATGAACATCCAATAACTTGGTCTTTGACTTAATCTCTTCTTGTTATTGTGGTTTTAGTGGGAGTAAACTAAGTGTAGGGTGCATTTGATTCTTCCATATGTGATGAGATGGTTAGGTAAGATATTTTATCTTCCTTGCAGAGAGACAGTCAGGATTAAGCGTGATTCTTACTAGAAAGTTTAGGTTTTTACTGGTGAAGCCCATTCTTGGGATTCAGAGACTACAAATGCTACCTCAGGTGGAAAAACAATGTGGTTCTTGAAAGTAGCTGAAGCAAGTTATTTTTCGTGAAGTTTAAGTACATAATTTTGGATATCTTTAATTCCCTCAATGATAAGTACTACCTGCAATTTATGTAGCTCTCTGAGTCTACCCAGCCTTTGGAGTTTCTACCACTGGCTTCTGATGTCTGGAAGAGTCCCGCAACCTACCAGATTTGTTGCCTCACATTCTCAATACCTTTGGCTGAATTTCATTGTTGATGTGGCTTATTTCCAGATTAGACTTGGAACATGAGCAATGGCCTCATGACTCAAAGTGGTCTCTGTGTTGACAATTTTCTGTTGTTTCCTCAAAGTACCCTTTGCTGATAAATTGTCTTGGAGGACCAAATAAAAAATTTAAATGATCTTTTATGAGAATAAGAGTTCCCTCTGGGCAGGGAAAAAGGCATTTCAGTTGGATGATATACTCCTATAAATTAGATGACTCCAGTTTCTCTCAGTTTAAAAACCATCTTTTAATAAAATACTTACCATTTCATGACTATTCATTGAAACTTTGATTTTTTGTTTTATGGTATTCTTAATTTTTAGAGCTATTGTTATTAGCTTCTGTTAGTATGCTTTTCTCTCCAATTTAGCTATATTCCATTTGAGCAAAGACCATCTTGTATATTCCGTACCTTTTTTCTCTTTCAGCACTTAGAGCAGTGAAATCTTAGTTGGAGCTTAACAAATATTGTTTAATTAAGGAGGCATGTACTTGAGGAATTTGAAATCTGAATTTAGGCTAAATTTCTACACCATGACAGAATATTTGCCTGAAGATTTTAAAGCTAAACTGTGTTTATTTTTATTACAAATGAAAAGGAGGGAAAAACAATGTCTTCCATCTGTTGACAAGGTGGCTTTGTGGTTTGACATCTTCTGAATGTTGTATGGGGTCAGTACATTTTGATTATTCTCATAAGTGATAGCATCTCTGAATCAGCTGGCCTTTCTTTTATAGCCACATTAAAAATGATGAAAACATCTATTAGACTGTCAATGTATAGTATGTGCACAACATCATACTACTACCCATGAAACATTCATCACAAAGCTTTTTAATAAATCATGCTCTTCAATTCTTAGGAATCCTTGAAAGTTTTATAATGACAGTTTACACTTGTTTAATTTTCATAAAGAAACATAATTTTAGTGTTAAAAGGCAACTTAAAGAAAGGTTTGGATATTTTCTTTAAGAATTCATCTTATATTCTCACAAACTGTGAAAAGTTTTACTCACATTTTAACTGTGGATGTCATCATAAAATGCAATTTCTAATTAAACATTTCAAAATTTCTGGAAATTATCACATAAAATATATCAATGATCATTAAAAGTGAATTTGGTTTAATTGTATTGGACATGACAGGTTGTTATTTCCTCTAGACCATAATACCGATATGCTTAGTTCACATTACATGAATAAGCTAGATGAGGCCATTAATTAGAGGTAACCAGTAGGTGGAGAGCATTGGGTCTGGCATTAGGCCTAATCTTTGAGAAAAATGGACACAGAAATAATTGTTTAAAAGAGGATTTAAGTCAGAAAGGCAAGTTTAGAACCTAGGTAGACATGGTAATGTCTGGTCATGATTCAGGAAACAATTGAAAACAGTGTTTCAACACCAAGAAGCAAGGCTTCCCTAGGGAACCTGGCTGTAGAAGTCTCAGATAAGGTGATACTTAAAACCCTCCTACAGGAAGAAAGTTAGTATCTGGGTAGCCTTTCAATAAGTGACAGAAATTTCAAAAAGGGTTAGAGGAAATGAGATATCAGCTTGATCTTAAGACAGGACTCTACAAGGGAAACCAATGTCTCCATAAACAAAATGACATACCAGTGCTTCAAAAGCTCCACTGGAAGAAGGGTAGATGGACCCCAGGATCATCATTTCACAGTAGAACTTCGTCCTCCTATTTAGGCATCTCTGATGAAAGACTACTGTCAATACAGTGCTAACTTTAGGCTCTGGTTTATTGCTCTGGTCTGATTCTAAGAAGGGGTTGTACCTCCACTTTAGAGGTGTTTTTAAATTTTGTGGAGTAGTTTTGATTGTCTTAATTTTGATTCAAGGATGCTACTTTAATTTAGAAAGTGGAGGGCTTCCCTGGTGGCACAGTGGTTAAGAATCTGCCTGCCAATGCAGGGGACACGGGTTCGAGCCCTGGTCTGGGAAGATCCCACATGACGCGGAGCAGCTGGGCCCGTGAGCCACAATTACTAAGCCTGCGCCTCTGGAGCCTGTGCTCCGCAACAAGAAAGGCCTCGATAGTGAGAGGCCCGCGCACCACGATGAAGAGTGGCCCCCCCACTTGCCGGAACTAGAGAAAGCCCTCACACAGAAACGAAGACCCAACACAGCCATAAATAAATAAATTAAAAAAAAAAAGACTTACTGCCTGTTAAAAAAAATTTTAAAAATTAAAAAATAAATAATAAAAAAAAGAAAGTGGAGAATAGGAGTGCTAAATGACCTATAATTACAGTACACTTAAATGTCCTTCTAAACTTTCACATTAGTGAAAATTCTCTTTAAAACTTTCTGAGGCAAGAATCTAACTCTGTGCTTTATTATATGCAAGGTATTTTTGGTACATAATGGAAATGTCAATGAAAAACGTGTAAATTACAGCAAGATTATATTTAGTTTTGTTAAGAACTTTAACAGAATTTGTTGACCATTTAGAGAATCACATCACCTAACACCAATAACACTCATAAAATTTGATTAATCTATACTACACTTAGATCAGTTTGCCTTTGTAGCTGCTACATTCATGGGGGTTTTGTCAACAAAAACAAACTTTGATTACTTCTTTATGTCTCCTATTACAATTGTTCTTGAGAATTTACATATTGAATTAAATACTATTTTATAATGTTACTTATTTTTTATTTTATCCCTTCATTAGATTAAAAAATGCATATAGGTAGGTTAGAATATCCATTAATTTAAGAATCATAAGAGGAAAATTATAAAATACTTGTTATTAAAAGAATTTGAGAACTACTAACCTAAAGATGGATGTGTAGCAATTTTTCCTAAATTCTATATTGTTTTTCTGGACATGGTGAGACCAGAAAGGATGGAGTTATTACTAAGGCTCAGGAATAACAGAAGGGAAAAGGAGAAAGAAAAAAAACATATATATGATTTTATGATTTATAAGTATAATTTAAACATTTGCAATTTATGTTACTCTACATAAGTGCCTCCAAACCTAGCCCTTGGCTTGCCCCCATAGGTAATGCCATCTTGCCCAAATAATTCGGATGATCCCACAGCATATTTTGTTTTCCTGATATAAACCTAAGGAAAGCTATCTAGAGAAACTCAGGAGTTACCTTTCTCACATGCCTACCTTACACATTTTAGTTAACTGTCTGAAGATATATTGCTTCCATGGATGCAAACCCCTTGGGAAGGATATATGCTTCCCTTAAAGAATACTGTCACCTACCCAGGTGACTGAGCCTTAACTTGCCATGTGATTTTCCTACAGAGGGCAAGATCAATATCCCATAACACAAAATTGGTTCAAATGCAAAGACTAATAATGCTATACATATACCAAAAAGTGTTTATTTTTCACATCATGAAGCTTTCTGATAGAGCAGGATAGGCTGGTATGAAAATGGCTTGAGCAAGGAATGGGTTGCATTAGTTTTTGTTGTGGTTGGGGAGTGGAGCTGGGGTGAGAGTTCTTATGTGGGCTTGGGTTTTCGTGTTATGAACTTTCCTACCTGAGTCAAGGGAGGGATGCATATCATCTTTCTCTGAGGTGAAGCAAAAGGAAAAAATGTGACTGGTGGGGCTTGAAAGCCATCCACAGTCAAAGATCAAAAATGAAGTCAGACTTGATTACATGACTGTACTGTGCAAGTCAACCACGTAAAAATGCAAAACAAGAAGCATAACATCCATATAATATAAATGTCTAAATAATAACACTGGACCTTCTAGAAAGGTTAACAAAAAAGGATTTAGAAATAGAGACACAGGATGAAAACCCGTTTTCAGAATTTGAGCATGTGAAGAAGGACTGGGACTAAAGGATTAAGTAGAAAACCAGTTATAAAAACTGGAGCACTATAACCTGATATAGCTAGATATGAGGTGGAATGGTTGAATATCTCCTGTCATAGGCCCATGGCCTAAGACTATACTTAACTAAGTAGTAATCCAAAGGCCTGAACTTGGAAAGGAGAATATAAGCAGGATTCTATAATCTAATGATATATACTTCAGTGACCATTGCTTCCTAATCAAATTATATCTTCATTAAAAGCTTCAAAATTATTTTGCTTTTAAATGTAATATTAATCAAGACAAGGTAATTCTGGATGCTATAATAAACAATTTGACACAATAAATGTTCTTTTCTATTCACATCCCATTCCACTTCGTTCTTCAATGAATGGTTCTCCATGTGGAGAGTTTGGGAACCATTTAATATTTTGATATCTATTAGGATCTCACTGGCACTTACTGCTTTTTTACCTTCAGCTAATTTACAGGTGAAGAGAGAGAGAGGGTGGAGGGCCATGCATGATTTTTGTGACGAGTCCTGGATTTCACTCATGTTATTTCAGTCCAGAAGCAAGTCACACTGGAGTCCCAGTCCAATCATAAGAAAGGTTAAAAAGTATTCCAGTGTTCTTAGGAAGAATAAATGGGATTATTGAGCATCTAACCAGTTCCTGTCACACATGAATACACAAAACCTATCAAATATAATTGTGTGCTAATGATGACATAAAAGTTCACTGTAGATGATCATTTTGACATTGAGTATAATTATACGCTTAAAATACTCTTCTTCATTTATTAATTGATTATGATTCAAATCGTTCCAGGTCAGTCTATTGGTTATATTAAAACAAATTTGTTTTTCAATAAATTAAAGTTTAAAGTTAAAAAGTATCATTTTGGTTAATTTCTTATTCTACATAATATTCTATCAGAGGAACATAAGATATTCATGGAACAGCCTTCATATTCTAATCTTAATGGCAATTTCCATAAATTAAGCAAGGTATTATTGATGTGCTAATCAACTCAATTATGATAAAATCTTGAGTAAAGTGTATTTATTTTAGAACAGAATTGAATCAAAAGATGTCTTCATCTAGGACATAAACTTATGTTACTTATTTAAGGCATACTTTATTTTTGAGAATCCTAACAATAAAACAGTAATTTGTTAAGACTTCATACATTACTAGAAGTGATGAAGCTAAAACTGGATTAATATCCTAGAGATTATTAGAATGGAAAGATTATCCTTCCAATTCTAAATGTTTAAGTCTCAATAAAACTTAAATAAAGCATTTTCATTCTCCCAAGTATGATTATTTGTAAATGATATTTTTATACTTTACTTTTCCTGGGACTTTCATAGATTTCATAGTTATGTTTTGTCTTAAACACTTTTTCATATAAGTAACATAGGGAGATAAAAAATAGTTTTTTAATTATCTATTCCTGTGTAAAAATTATCTCAAAACTTAGCAAATTAAAAGAATAATCTTTCATTTTCTCAAAGAGACTGTGGGTCTGGAATCTGTGGGTGGTTTAGGTGGGTGGTTCTGGCTTAAGTTCTCTCATGAGATGAAATGTCAGTCAAGCTGTTGATTGTAGCTGCATTCACCTTTGAAGGACTGACTGAAGGAAGTTCCACTTGAAAACACATTCGTGGTTGTTAGTAGACTGCAGTTTCTTGTTGGTTGTTGGCCAGGCCAGAGATTTCAGTTTGTCTTGTGTGGATCCCTCCATAATCTGAAAAATTGTACTCAGGATATAACAACTGTCTTCCTCTGAGGATGTGACTGACAATAACATTGGAAGAACAGTTTAAAGAACCCATACATGAAATCAAAGTACATATGACAAGATAACAGAAAATGATAAGAAGTAATCCTTAGAGCTCAGGAAACAAATGGAAGAGACAAAGAAAACCATTAAAGAGTTGAAACCCTAATTATTGGTAATATAAAGGCAACTAGAGCTCAGGAGACAAGTAGGAGAGACAAATAAAACCATTAACGAGTTGAAACAATCATTATTGGTAATATAGAAGCAACTGAAAAGATAGGAGCATAGCAAACAAATTAGAAGTCAAACAAATAGGAAAATAATAAAAATATAAAACTTGTTAGAGAGATGATAGAGCAGACATTTTTTTAAAAAAAGCCAACATATGTTTGAGTGGTATGAGGAAAATAAAACAAATGAAGAAGAAATATTCCCAAAAAAGAAAGTTTTGAGGAGGGAAATAAAGATGGTGGAATAAGAATATGTGGAGCTTACCTCCCCCAACAAATACACAAAAAAAATACATCTACGTGTGGAACCCACTGAAAATGAACTGGAAACTAGCAACACTCAGATACAACCAAGGATATAAGAAAGATGCAGATGCAGTTGGGTAGGAAGGGAAGAAAAGCAATTGGGTCAAGACCTGTGCCCCTGGAAGGGACTCAGAGGACAAGGGAGATTACACCGGTATACACCCACCCTGGGGAGTGAGCGGCTCAAGCCACAGACTGGGTGTCCCTGTGCTGAAGTCCCATGCAAAGGAGACAAGCCCCCTTGGCTGGTTGAAAGACCTTTGGATCAGAGAGAATGTCTGGAAAAGCCTGCACTCCACTTGTGAGGTGTGTGCACACTCTAACTAGCCCCCAAGGCAGAGCAGAGAGGGTCCTGCTCTAGTGGCTGCAGGTTTCCCATGACCGACCACCTCGTGGTGCACGCCACAGCCCAAGTCAAGCAAATGCTCTGGCCCCACTCACTCCATGGCACAGTGCAGTGCTGGATCTGGAGCAGCTTGACTGGGGAAAGGACTCTACCATGGGATGCAGAAGCTATCTTGTCTCAGGGCAGAGCCCAGGGAGGGTGGCAACAGCCATAGTAGGCACTTCCTCAGGCAGTGTCCCAAAAGCTGCCTAGATCTCTGACAGTGATTGCTCCACCACAGCTAATCTCCAAACATGTGCTGAGAGTCCATGTGGGTTCTGCCAGCCCTGAGAAGTGACTCCACAACAGTGAGAGGGTGATGGGAGAAACAGAGGCAGGGGGCAATGATTGGCTGTGAGAGACAAAGGGAACTTGCATACAAGGTTGCATCTGAGCAGAGCCACATTCGCCTACACAGGCAGCACATGGACCTCTGTTTGCACGTGGGCCCCACTTGCTTCAGCACTCCCCTCTTCTGGGGCAAAGGTCCTGGTGTGGGGAGAGAGAAAAATACACACTAAGGGAAGAGAGCCACTTAGAGCCCAATCCTCAGGGCTTCTGCGCCAGTAAATTGGGATCAGACCCTACCCCTGACAGTGTGGTGATAGCCACTGATCAGAGAGGAAGTCCTGCCTCATACCCAGTGCCAGCTTTAGCTCCTCCATCTCCAGCCCCACCCCTTACCAAGGTGACAGCTACCAGCACACCTTGAGGAAAGATGTGACTGGCGTCCGCTTCAGATCCAGCCGTCCTACCAAAGGCATTAGGCATACACAGTCTGCGTAGGGAGGTTCCCACATAAGAACACCACTTCAAGACTGTAATTGGTAATTATTTCACCTAAATTCATAGAGACAGAGAAAATTAAGTAAAATGAAAATGTAGAGGAACTATTCTCAATTGAAAGAACAAGAAAATACCCCTGAAAAACAAATAAACAGAAATAATTTACCAGTTAAAGAATTCAAAGTATTGGAAATAAAAATGTTAACTGAATTAGGAAAAATAATTGATCTAACCACTGAACATTTTAACAAGGAACTAGAAAGTATAAAAAAGACCCAATCAAAAATAAATAATTCAGTATATGGAATACAAAACACCTTAGAAGGAATGAATAGCAGACTAGGTGATACAGAATAACAAATAAGTTATCTGGAAGATAGAATAATGAAAATCACCCAAATAGAACAGGAAAAATAAAAATAAATTTTATAAAATGAAAGCAATTGAAGAGATCTCTGGCCCAAATAAACAAAATAGAAATGAAAGACCAGAAATGACAAATGATATCACAGAGATACAAAAAAAAAAAACATAAGAGAATGCTATGAACAGTTATATGCCCACAAATTGGACAACCTAAAAGAAATGAACAAATTTTTAGAAAGATACAAACTGCCAAGACAGAATCAAGAAAATCAGACTATTTTAACAGACTGATCACTAGTATTGAAATTGAATTTGTAATTAAAAAACTCCCAGCAAACAAAGCCCGTCAAGGACTGGATGGTTTCACAGGGGAATTCTATAAGACACATAAAGCGGAACTAATACCTGTCCTTCTCAAACTATTCCCAAAGCTGAAGAGGATGGAACACTCCAAAATTCATCATATGAGGTTACAACAACCCTGATACCAAGACCAGATAATAACACTACAAAAAAATAAAATTATAGACCAATATGTTTGATGAATATACATACAAAAATACTCAACAAAATATTAGCAACCTGAATATGATAATATCTAAAAAGGATCATACACCATGATCAAGTCAGATTTATCCCAGGAACACAAGTATGGTTCAACATTTGCAAATCAATTTTTTCTACTCTGATTGCTGTGTTTAAAACGTCCAAAACTATGTTAAATAATAGTGGTGAGAGTGAGCATCCTTGTCTTGTTCCTGATTTTAGAGGAAATGCTTTCAGTTTTTCACCATTGAGAACAATGTTGGCTGTGGGTTTGTCATATATGCCTTTATAATGTTGAGGTAAGTTCCCTCTATGCCTACTTCTGGAGAGTTTTTATCATAAATGGGTGTTGAATTTTGTCAAAAGCTTTTTCTGCATCTATTGAGATGATCATATGGTTTTTATACTTCAGTTTGTTAATATGGTGTATTACATTGATTGATCTGCATCTATTGAAGAATCCTTCAGTTCCTGGGATAAACCCCACTTGATCATGGTGTGTGATCCTTTTAATGTGCTGTTGGATTCTGTTTGCTAGTATTTTGTTGAGGACTTTTGCATCTATGTTCATCAGTGATATTGGTCTGTAGTTTTCTTTTTTTATGACATCTTTGTCTGGTTTTGGTATCAAGGTAATGGTGGCCTTGTAGAATGAGTTTGGGAGTGTTCCTCCCTCTGCTATATTTTGGAAGAGTTTGAGAAGGATAGGTGCTAGCTCTTCTCTAAATGTTTGCTAGAATTCACCTGTGAAGCCATCTGGTCCTGGGCTTTTGTTTGTTGGATGATTTTTAATCACAGTTTCAATTTCAGTGCTTGTGATTGGTCTGTTTATATTTTCTCTTTTTTCCTCGTTCTGTCTCAGAAGATTGTGCTTTTCTAAGAATTTGTCCATTTCTTCCAGGTTGTCCATTTTATTGGCATATAGTTGCTTGTAGTAATCTCTCATGATCCTTTGTATTTCTGCAGTGTCAGTTGTTACTTCTCCTTTTTCATTTCTAATTCTATTGATTTGAGTCTTCTCCCTTTTTTTCTTGATGAGTCTGGCTAATGGTTTATCAATTTTGTTTATCTTCTCAAATAACCAATTTTAGTTTTATTGACCTTTGCTATCATTTCCTTCATTCCTTTTTCATTTATTTCTGATCTGATCTTTATGATTTCTTTCTGTCTGCTGACTCTGGGGTTTTTTTGTTCTTTTTTCTCTAATTGCTTTAGGTGTAAGGTTAGGTTGTTTATTTGAGATTTTTCTTGTTTCTTGAGGTAGGATTGTATTGCTATAAATTTCCCTCTTAGAACTGCTTTTGCTGCATTCCATAGGTTATGGGTCATCATGTGTTCATTGTCATTTGTTTCTAGGTATTTTTTGATTTCCTCTTTGATTTCTTCAGTGATCTCTTGGTTATTTAGTAGTGTATTTTTTAGCCTCCATGTGTTTGTATTTTTTACAGTTTTTTCCTGTAATTGATATCTAGTCTCATAACATTGTGGTTGGAAAAGATACTTGATACGATTTCAATTTTCTTAAACTTACCAAAGCTTGATTTGTGACCCAAGATATGATCTATCCTGGAGAATGTTCCATGAGCATTTGAGAAGAAAGTGTATTCTGTTGTTTTTAGATGGAATGTCCTATAAATATCAATTAAGTCCATCTTGATAATGTGTCATTTAAAGCTTGCGTTTCCTTATTTATTTTCATTTTGGATGATCAGTCCATTGGTGAAAGTGGGGTGTTTAAGTCCCCTACTATGATTGTGTTACTGTCGATTTCCCCTTTTATGGCTGTTAGCATTTGCCTTATGTATGGAGGTGCTCCTATGTTGGGTGCATAAATATTTATAATTGTTATATCTTCTTCTTGGATTGATCCCTTGATCATTATGTAGTGTCCTTTTTGTCTCTTGTAATAGTCTTTGTTTTAAAGTCTATTTTGTCTGTTATGAGAATTGCTATTCCAGCTTTCTTTTGATTTCCATTTGCAGGGAATATCTTTTTCCATCCCCTCACTTTCAGTCTGTATGTGTCCCTAGGTCTGAAATGGGTCTCTTGTAGACAGCATATATACAAGTCTTGTTTATGTATTCATTCAGGCAGTCTATGTCTTTTGGTTGGAGCATTTAATCCATTTACATTTAAGGTAATTATCAATATGTATTCTCCTATTACCATTTTCTTAATTGTTTTGGGTTTGTTTCTGTAGGCTTTTCCCTTCTCTTGTGTTTCCTGCCTAGATAAGTTCCTTTAGCATTTGTTGTAAAGCTCGTTTGATGTTGCTGAATTCTCTTAATTTTTGCTTGTCTGTAAAGGTTTTCATTTCTGCGTTGAATCTGAATGAGATCCTTGCTGGGTAGAGTAATCTTGGTTGTAGGCTTTTCCCTTTCATCACTTTAAGTATGTCCTGCCGCTCTCTTCTGGCTTGCAGTTTCTGCTGAAAGATCACCTGTTAACCTTATGGGGATTCCCTTGTATGTTGTTTGTTGGTTTTCCCTTGCTGCTTTTAATATTTTTCTTTGTATTTAATTTTTGATAGTTTGATTAATATGTGTCTTGGCATGTTTCTCCTTGGATTTATCTTGTGTGGGACTGTCTGTGCTTCCTGGACTTGACTATTTCCTTTCCCATGTTAGGGAAGTTTTTAACTACAATCTCTTCAAGTATTTTTTCAGACTGTTTCTTTTTCTCTTCTTTTCTTGGACCCCTATAATTCGAATGTTGGTGCATGTAATGTTGTCCCAGAAGTCTTTGAGAGTGCCCTCAATTCTTTTCATTCTTTTTTCTTTATTCTGCTCTGTGGTAGTTATTTCCTTATCTTCCAGGTCACTTATCCATTCTTCTGCCTCAGTTATTCTCCCATTGATTCCTTCTAGAGAATATTTAATTTCATTAATTGTGTTGTTCATCATTGTTTCTGTGCTCTTTAGTTCTTCTATGTCCTTGTTAAACGTTTCTTGTATTTTCTCCATTCTATTTCCAAGATTTTGGATCATCCTTTCTATCATTACTCTGAATTCTTTTTCAGGTAGACTCCCTATTTCCTCTTCATTTGTTTGGTCTGGTGGGTTTTTACCTTGCTCCTTCATCTGCTGTATATTTCTGTGTCTTCTCATTTTGCTTAACTTACTGTGTTTGTGGTCTCCTTTTTGCAGGCTGCAGTTCTTAGTTCCCATTGTTTTTGATGTCTGCCTCAGTTGGTAAGGTTGGTTCAGTGGTTTGTGTAGGCTTCCTCATGGAGGGGACTGGTGCCTGTGTTCTGGTAGGTGGAGCTGGATCTTGTCTTTCTGGTGGGAAGGGCTGCATTTGTGGGGGGTGTTTTGGGGTGTCTGTGAACTTAGTATGACTTTAGGCAGCCTTTATTCTAATGGGTGGGGTTGTGTTCTTGTCTTGCTAGTTGTTTGGCATTGGGCATCCAGCACTGGAGCTTGCTGGCCTTTGGGTGGAGCTAGGTCTTAGTGTTGAGACAGAGATCTCTGGGAGAGCTCTCACCAATTTATATTATGTGGGGCTGGGAGATCTCTGGTGGTCCAATGTTCTGAAGTCAGCTCTCCCACCTCAGAGACTCAGGCTTGACGCCATGCCAGAGCACCAAGACCCTGTCAGATACACGGGTCAGAAGAAAAGTGAGAAAAAATGAAAGAAAAATAAAATAAAACTATAAAATAAAAAAAATAGAAAAGTAATAAGAAAAAAAGAAGAGAACAACCAAATCGAAGCACAAATCCACCAATGATAACAAGCTCTAAAATCTGTACTAAGATAAACATAAAAATCAGAAACAAGTCAGTCACAGACAGCAAACTCCAAGTCTACAGTTGCTCCCAAAGTCTACCGCCTCAATTTTGGGTTGCTTTGTTGTCTATTCAGGTATTCCACAGATGCAGGGTATATCAAATTGATTGTGGGGATTTAATCTGCTGCTTTTGAGGCTGCACATAAAAATTTCCCTTTCTCTTCCTTGTTCACACAGCCCCTGGGGTTCAGATTTGGTTTTGGCCCCACCTCTGCATGTAGCTTGCCCCCAGGCTTCTGGTCCCTCCCAGAAAGGATGCGGTTAAAACAGAGGCTGATTAGGGGGCTGTTGCTAATTCAGGCCAGGGGGAGGGAGGCGTATGGTAGTTAAAATTGGAATGTGGGGCAAGACTGCAGCAGCAGAGGCTGGCGTGACATTGCAACAGCCTGAGGCATGCCATGTGTTCTCCCAGGGAAGTTGTCCCTGGATCACAGGACCCTGGCAATGGCGGGCTGCACAGGCTCCCGGGGGGTTGTAGATAGTGACCTGTGCTTGCACCCAGGATTCTTGGTGGCTGCAGGAGTAGCATTAGCGTTTCATGCCCTTCTTTGGTGTCTGAGTTGATAGCCGTGGCTCACTCCTGTCTCTGGCGCTCATTTAGGTGGTCCCCTGCCTTCTGTGGGCAGAGAGGGAATGAATCCCCTCTCCTCACTCACCCTGAAACAATGGTCTCTTGCCTCTTAGGTAGGTCCAGAGTTTTTTCCGGACTCCCTCCTGGCTAGCTGTGGAGCACTAGCTCCCTTCAGGCTGTGTTCACACAGCCAACCCTAATCCTCTCCCTGGGGTCTGACCTCCAAAGCCCAAGCCTCAGCTCTCAGCCCCCACTCACCCTGGCAGGTGAGCAGACAAGCCTCTCAGGCTGGTGAGTGCTGGTCGGCACCTATCCTCTGTGTGGGAATCTCTCTGTTTTGCCCTCTGCACCCCTGTTGCTGCACTCTCTCCGTGGCTCTGAAGCTTTCCCCACACCCACCCCGTCTCTGCCAGTGAAGGGGCTTTCTAGTGTGTGGAAACTTTTCCTCCTTCACAGCTCCCTCCTAGAGGTGCAGGTCCCATCCCTTTTCTTTTATCTCTGTTTTTTCTTTTTTCTTTTGCCCTATCCAGGTACGTGGGGATTTTCTTGCCTTTTTGGAAGTCTGAGGTCTTTTGCCAGCATTCAGTAGGTGTTCTGTAGTAGTTGTTCCACATGTAGATGTATTTTTGATGTATTTGTAGGGAAGAAGGTGATCTCCACGCCTCAATCCTCTGCCATCTTAAGGTCTCCTGCAATGCATCATTTTTATCAATAGATGGAGTCTACTACTACAGGTGTATGTATAAAATAGTCTGTCTGATTTTGTCTATAATAATACCTTGTTGGTATGGAATTTTAAAAACGAATCCCTTCAGAGATGATAGAATCATCTTTGATTACTCTTTGCTGGGGACTGGAAAGCTCTACATCAACCCAGGCTCTTCCACCCCTTACAATGAACTTTATTTCTAAGAGAAAACCAAGAGAAAGAGGAAGAACAAAGAGAGAGAGAGAGAGAGAGGAAGAGGGCTCACTGAGTCACTAAGATGCTTTCAAAGTGACAATGAACAAAGATATCTAACAGAGTACAAGCAGTCAGAATACATGTTTTTCAGACTAGTCCCTTATTTTCCAATCTGTGGTTTAGCAGATCTCAACTCTCTGCTTTTCCCCAGTCTGGGAAGCCTTTATTTCTCTTGTTCTGTTTTGACAATTTTCAGAATATAAGATTTGGAACCATAGAAACTTAGTTAAAATCAACTATTTACTATGTGGCTAATTTTGTGGAAGTCTCCTCTCAGAACCTCAGCGTTTTCAACTTTGAATTACAAATAATTATAAAACTCAGCTCAGATAATTAAATAATAATATATGAAAGTGTTTGTAAATGTTATTTAAATGTATAATAATAATTATTATTGTTATAAATAATAGTAATAGTAGTAGTAGTGATAGTGGTAGTGGTAATCAGGTTCTATATTCCAAAGCCCTGGCTTTGTGTCCCAAAGTTATCATTTATTTACTATACAAATTTACTTAATTGATTTCAGCCTCAGTTTTGTCTTCTACAAAATGGGGAAATTAAATAGATAACTAATAAAAACCTATCATATAGCACAGGGAATTCTACTCAATACTCTGTAATGGCTTATATGGGAAAAAAAATCTAAAAAAGAGTAGATATATGTATATGTATAACTGATTCACTCTGCTGTACACCTGAAACTAACATAACATTGTAAATCAACTATACTGAAATAAAAGTTAATTAAAAAATAAAGGGTACTACTGCTAAAGAGAAAAATTAAAAATCACTGCTCTATAAAAGAAATAAAAATAAAACGAGGAAATTAATTCTAGTCACATTGTTGTTATGTGTTACACGATATATTGCATATAAATTATTCAGTATAATGTCTGACATATAGTAATTATAACACAAGTAAACTTTAGTTATTATTCTTATTAATTATAATTTACTGAGTACTTGTGGCATACTAAGTATTTACAAATGTTGATTCATCCTCATAATAATATTGTAAGGAGACATTATTATCCACAATTAATAAATGAAGCAGCAAAGGATAAAAGTAGTTGGCTCAAGGCTAGAAAATGATGGTATTAGAATTTGAACCCAAGTGTCTGACTCTAAAGCTCAAGAATTTTAAAATATATATAAAAATATAAGATATACTTATTAAAAGTTAATCTTATGCATCATAGATATTTATAACATTAATTTAAATAATTATATTTTAATGAGTAAAGACCAGAAGGAATTCTTTTTTCATGACTTGATTGTGCAGTTTAATTCTAACTGAGATTTTGACAAGGTTTCATGTGCTTTTCTGAATTTTTAAAAATTCATTATGATGCAACAACATGCAGTATAATATTTTGACAATAATTTTCTCAAGTTATTTATTTATCAAATCATTTATTTTCCTCTTTTAAAATAAAACTTTAAGTAACAGCAATATAATTTGGTATAGAATAATACATTTTAGTTATTTTCATGTAATTTTTTTTTGGTTGTAGCTAAGGAAAAAGATGCCTTCCTTTTTATGCCTCTTCTCTTCTTATTTACTTATTTACTTTATCTACCAGCTGGTAAACATTTAATTGTATACAGTTTTGTCATCTTTATTCAATTATTTGACTTATTTTGAGGACATGTCTCATTTATTCCATGAGAATGTGTGTACTTGCATTACATCATTTTCCCCTTACAATCCAGCATCATTAAGCACTAAAAGTCCTTGATTGAATGAGTGAAGAAAGGAATATGTGAAAAATGCACGAGGACCAACATTTTCATGTCTGTAGTACCCAAGCAGTAACACTATATTAGTTCATGATTTTCCTTTATCATATATTATTTTTAACATTCTAAGATTTTTACAAAATTTGGGGTTTTTTAAAATAATGTTTTTGTTTAATATTATTCTCCTTAGCTCCACTTCTGGTGAATTCAAAGATATATATTTTAAAAAGTACAACATCTATGTTTGAGATGTGTTTTTTCATTTCATATATCATATTTTTAAAAGCAGTCTTAGTCAATGACAGAAAAAATCCATTTAGGTGTCTGCAATTTTCTAAAACAATGTAATTTGCTAGCTATATCTTTCTTTGATAATATGCCTGTTTATTATGAGGAAAGTGCAATAATTTTGAGTAGGAACATAGTGGAGAAAAAATGTCTTGATATTTCGAGAAATTTTAAAGTGTTTCCTTTTGGTCCTTACAGAAAGTGTGGACTACGGGCCAGTGTTTGTGCAAGAACCAGATGATATAATTTTCCCGACTGATTCTGATGAAAAGAAACTAGCACTGAATTGTGAAGCTCGTGGCAACCCAGTTCCCAATTACAGGTAGAAATTCACTGTTAATCATTTTTCTTAAGTCTTAAAAATTCCTTTCAATGAGATTCTGACACTCCCAGGGAGTATTATAATGTCTCAAGTAATTTTTATGCATTTGTCTTCTGATTTTTCCTAAGATGGCTTCGAAATGGAACAGAAATAGATTTGGAAAGTGATTATCGCTACAGTTTGATAGATGGGGCCTTCATTATAAGCAATCCAAGTGAAGCAAAGGATTCTGGCCATTATCAGTGTTTGGCAGCCAACACGTTTGGAAGTATTCTTAGTAGAGAAGCTGTACTTCAGTTTGCCTGTGAGTAAAGTATTGCTCTTTCCACATATACATATATAGTGTGTGTGTGTGTGTGTATATATATACATATACATATATATATATAAAACTTTAAAGTTTAGTGAGGCAATAGCTTATGACTTCAACTTTTAAAATCATGGTATAAACTGGTAATGATTAGAAGTATGAAAACAATGTGTTTCTTCCTGAGATATTTTCAAATTCCCTGAAATGTTTGCCCTCTTCACATAAATAGTAGTCTGGTGAGGTTAAAAATTCTGTTCATAAAAGCAGATAAAGTTTTAGAATTGAAATATCCTTTGAAATCTAGTAAGAAATAGATTTTTAATTTTTTCTGTCTGCCTTTAAAATATACACTTAACTGCTTTTATTCTTCTACTGTCTATTATAGTCACTATTTGCTATAGATTCTTCTGGACATACGATAGCACACACTAAAAATTCTGCTTGTAGTCAGGTAACCAAAGAAATGCCTCTGAAATGTTAATATCTCAGATTCTGATTATAACTTCCCTCCCAAGTGTCCCAGTTTTTTTGTTAGAAAAAAGACACCACATGTAATCATTCGTGTATACTAGAATATATACATTTTCTAAAATAGATCGTATATCTAATTAACTAAATGTAGAGATTTCTTAAAACTCTTGAAATCATTTCATTTATGATGGGGTCTTACACCAAATTAAGGATAGGCTACTGGGTGAGATCATTTCTTAGTAGGTAATCCTACTTGAATTAAATTCTTGAGGATTGTAATCTCTAAGAAATAGAAGGGCCAGGGATCTTTGTGTTAATAATTCATATGTAACTATAATGGCTATGTAATTTGTCACAAAAAGATTTTTAAGTTAAAATTACACCCTGAAGAATGGAATAATTGATTTTTGTCTGTATAATCGTCATGTATTATGTCTAATTAACCCAGAACCCAGACACCCTATTAAAGGAGTGTGAAGGAGAAAAGGAAAGAATAAAGGAATGATAATGGATTCAGTTTCGAGAACATCGAGCTAGATACTAAAAAAATCAAAATATCTTCTAAAGTATAATTGGCTAAGGAGTTTAGATTTGTACTTTACATACACCAAATATACCAAGATAGAAGCCTAAGTATACTCCTTTTGTTTTTGAAAATATTATGTGGTGTATCACAGAACCTAAAACTTTTCAGTATGTACATTGAAAAAATCCTAATAAACCAAATAAACAACCTACCTAATGGCTCCTCTGTTTAATAGAGCAGTCTTTTCAAGACAGATACAGCAAATCCAGAAAACACGATGTACTAGTATTAGTGGCTTATACCTTTCTCTTTGGTCTATACTCTCTAATACAAGTACGCTAATTCTCAATAGCCTGTATATCAGTTGTTTTTCTCCCAAATCAGCAGTGGTGGCAAAATATGCAATGTTTTCTGCATTATTCAGACCAGAAATCTATTTACTGAAAGATCCTAGATGTCTATATGATTGTGTCTTTCTAGATTTTTGCAAAGACCTGTCACAGCTATCAAATAGTCAATCCCACCTACAGTGAGCAAGTTGGCACCAGCATTTACAGTTCAATGACTAGGCAAGGGAAGCTTTATCTCTCAATCAACCTACCTACCTACTTACTTATCTTATCTATTCCACATCAAGCTGTCCTGAACTTAATTTAGAGCAATATTTGCTTTATTTTTAACTTAAATGTATGGGTAGACAGACACATGCAATCATTGGTAGTGTCTTATTACTCTGCCTCTCCCCAACCCCACCCCACCTGACTCACTGCTGTGTTCTGGAGACCATACATATGCATAAGAGCCTGTAAGATGCCTGGTTGAAGCAGTCAGTCACTTATATAAGGAAGGCCACTTCTGCCTCAAAATTGCTCCCCTAGATTCCATTATGTCTGCATTGATGATATAAAAATTAAGTCTGTTAGGCTTAGTTTTATGTTTTGCCTGGTGATATTTGGGGAAAAAGTGCAAATACAGGTGATAGAGAAGATAGGATGAAGAAAATCAATTTGCTTTCTAGTATACCTACCTGGGTGTGAGCATGGGTGCTAGGAGTCACCCATTCTCTAGGAATCAGGGTAGTTTTATGATTAAGGGGAGAAAATGAGGTAGGATGTTGGGGAGAAAGAAAAGAAGGGGCTTCTGAAAGGAAGTGAGAGCAAACAAATGTAAAGCAAGATTACAAACTTGGTGGCAACTTTCCTTTACATCATGATTTTCTATGACCAGCCTCAGAGATAGAGAATGAACTCACTGTTTGTTGTTGATAGAATGCTTAATGTCCAAAGGGCTTTTGTGGCTACAGGAACTCTGATTACTTTTTATACATTTTGAAGCTGAAATCATTAATTATTTATATCCATCAGCCACTATTTATGTAAAAATTTAAATATGTATTACATAACTAATATTTCAAAACAAGTATATTTAGTAAGTTTAGATAATTATTAAAACATATTAGATTAAATTAAATATTTAAATCTAATACAAGTCTGTTAAATGTTTTAAGTGTCATATAATTAAACAAAATTACAAATTATCAAAATGATTACAAATTTATGAACTCGGTTTACAATTATTTTGTTATATAAATATTTTTACCTTTATATCTTAATTTTATCATGTATTACACAATAATTTTATCAGCTATGGTTTTCTACATTGTGTAGTGCAATTGTGATTTTCTAAAATCAAATAGAAAAGAGGATCATATTACCTAATCCAGAGTAGTTTCTGAGTTATCAACCAATTGAATTTGGGTTGCTCCTTTCAAAGTGAGACTGTTAACAGACTTGGCCTCTTTTATAATTTGAACATTATTTTTGTTATATCAATAATACTTTAAATAATAATACTTTAAATAATAATAATAATACTTTAAATCTATAGCTTTTGCATAGGCTTTCACCTTTTGAAATATGACATATTTGCCTAAAATAATGTGATTTTAAGACTTAATTGGACAATGTTAAATAAACATTAAATGTGTCTTCCCTAATTATATTCATAGAAAAAAGTACTGATCTATATTTTATAAATAAGTACATATTTAAATGAAGAATCAAGATATTCATATATTAACAATTCCATACTTATTAAAAGTAATAACATTTAAACATATCCTACTAGAATTATCTTCCTTTTGTATGAAAATTATATATATTATATACACACATACATCATATTAAACTTTCCAATTTTGAGTATCATTAAAGTTGCATGAGATTTTGCAGATTAACCTTATTCATATACATATATAAATTGTCACAATTTGACTATTGGGAATCCCTGAATGTTAGAGTCTTTGTCCTCATTAACCAGAAATATATTTTAAAATATTCTAGCTTTCCTCCAATAACATCTTGATCTTGTGCCCACCCCCCAAGTATAGATTCAGCTACATTTCGTTGACCGTAAGGCATAATGTTATTTATAGAAACTAAAATCTAGGTGTTAGAGGTGCATATAAGATTGATCCAAATAAGTTCCGGTGCTGAGGAAGATGACCTTATTGCCAAACCAGCTTAGTAAAAAAAGATTTTTAAAAACAAAAACTTTTTTAAGGTCTCAAGTTCATATAAGTAGTTTATATTTACTTAATGCTTACTTCTATGGCAGACAATGTTCTAAGTGTTTTAAAATATGTTAACTCATTTCATCTTCATAACCAACCTATGAAGTATTATGCTGTTAAATGTAAACACATTTTACAGATGACACCTCTTATTTAACTCTAATAGTACTCAGTCTTTTCCTTATATAAATATGTATTATATTCATTTTATGGTATACTCATTTTGATTTTAATATCTTTCTCAAACAATAATTATATTATAATCTTTCAAAAAAATCTTTTTATGTTTGCTTCATCAACCATCATTTTATAATCAATATATTAATACCTATGTGTAAAACAAAAATAAATACTGGGATAAAAATTAAGTATATAATCATTCTGCATTTATTCTCATTGCTTAAATTAGTTAATAAATCACTTGCTTAATTTTCCTTATGGAAATTTAAGAGCTTAAGGCACATTAGATCTCCTTCTAGATCTAGAATTTGGGGATTTATAGTACTTTTGGTATGTAATTATTTTTTTCTTATCATATTTTCTCATTTATTATACCTTTTTCTCTTAATTTAAAAATTTGTTAGACAATCTATAGTTAGGACCTGGAAAGCTACATTTTCTAAATAATCTTGAGACAGGACATGGATGACTGTGGCTGTTATCAAAAGCTGAAACTATCATCATAGATTCTGGCTTTTGAAGAGAATCGTGATTAGGAAATGAGTGTTGGCACTTTTACCTGTTGATGTAGCAATAATAAAAGATATATCTAATGTATACTAACTGTAAGTGTAAAATAAATTTAGTTTCTTTAAAGTTTTGTTCCTATTCCCTTGTCACTCAACATATCAACAAGTGTATATTTATATAATAATTATTTTGATTTACTAATATATTTGATCTTAACCTCATTCCAAAGGTGATTTATTTAACTTGCCATGTAAAATCATATACCATGAAGGATAAATATGTAAATTAGTAAATACAACACCAGGAGAAAAGTACATTTCATCATAAGAGGTCAAGATAGTATAAGCCATATGTCTCATAATTATTATGGTCAAGACATAAATATTTCCTTGGGAATCCCAGTAGTAAGAGAAAAAGGAGAAATACAAACATTTAAAGGATGTTTGTTTGAGAAGAAAATTTTTTCTTGACATTTAATTCTCATAGAAATTTCTCAGCTGAGGCTTTATATAGAGATTTTAACATCTCTACATCAACTCAATAGCACGTTTAATTAGCCTTAAAACCAAACCAATTTTTTAAGCCTTACTTAAAACCAAACCAATTTTTTAAATGTAACTAGAATTTAATCATGAAGCTATTCACTTCGTTCATTTATAAATCTTTTTTTTTTAATTTTGATTTGAGCAGCTGATGGATTTGAGCAGCTGCTGCTCCTTTTAACCCACCTCTCACATGTCTAAATATCTACCCATGAGGATCTTTCAATTTAAGTTCTCCCTAAATGAATATTTATAAACATGGCTCAGCTTAGTTAATGTTAATAATATACATTAGCATTAATAAATATATATCTCATAAGGGTGTAGTAAAAATTAATGAGGTGGAGAAGTCATGTCTGTGAACTGATTTTTAAGTTCAGAAAGAGAGACATAAATAAACACAAAGTTGGAGTATTATTGCTAGTGATGATTGTTACTGGTTATCAATAAGATTATTTTTGACAGAGTATATTTTACTCCTGTAGCTTATGTTCATCATGAGTATAATTTCCTCACCTAGTATAGTGATTTTTCTTCAGTGACAAGCAGGAATACACCATATAAAACTTTGTCACTCTATTAGCTCATTATCATGCTGATGAGAATTTTGAATTGATAATGTGACACTACACACTTCTCAAACATCCTTCAGAAATCTAAGGCTCATAACAGTTTCTCCAAAGTTTGGATTTTTAGAAATAATTCATACCAGCAAGTCAAACATAAAATGAATCAAGAATAAAATCTCCTCATGCTGTCTCTTGCTTCAAAAATATCTTTATATGCCATCCAGTAAATTGATAGTTCATATCTAAATTCAAACATATTGCTTTTCAGGGTATTTAAGATGATGTAGTTCCAGAATATTGCATTAGTTTTCCTTGAAGCAGTTGATTAAAATAACCCCCTTAACTCTTTGAGAGATATATGATTTTTGTAGACTTTGTATTTAAGCAGTTTAATTTAACCTTTCATTTTCATATAGAACTCAAAAATTACTTCTCTAGGTTTTTCTTAACGTTTTCCCCTAAAGTAAAATTGACCCTAGGCTTTAAAATCACATTTTACTAGCATTTATATCTAATAAAATTATTTGAATAATTGCTAACTCTACAGTATATTCGAAGCTTTATCCCATTAGTCTATGAGGTTTAGTTCATAATAAATTTATTAAATTATTTGAATATTAACCTGGATGAGTCACTCTGGCATGGATGATTTTACTAATTATAAAATTATCTGATTTTATTACAAGAGAAGTTATTAGTTTGTAATTTTGTCTTCTATAAACAAAGCAACACTGTTTTACTTGTATAACATCATTACTCAAAGAATACAGTTTAAGTTTTCCTTTAAAATGACAATTATTCTGATCATAATAGATATGGTACCTGTGAGTATATGACCCCTTGACAAACTATAGTATGAATTCTTTGAGATCACAGAAAAAATTTTTAATTGAAAATAGTTTCACATCCTGCCGACTACACCACCCTCCCCTTATGGTGATCCATAGGCACTTCCCTGGGGGACCAGTGGTTGAGCCTTTGTCTTCCAATGCAGGGGGTGCAGGTTCGATCCCTGGTCAGGGAGCTAAGATCCCACATGCCTTGTGGCCAAAAAACCAAAACATAAAACAGAAGCAATATTGTAACAAATTCAATAAAGACTTTAAAAATGGTCCACATCAAAAAAAAAAAAAAATCTAAAAATATTTGATTTTATGCTTTAAAGGAAAGTTATGAGTGAATCAAAGTGGAAATCTGTGGCCGATTGTCCTCAAATAATTAATTCTTAATTTTATTTAAAAATTTGCAAGAGTTGTGTTTATTAAAGTTCATCCAAACACATATTTTCATTATTTATGGAAATCATGAATAACTCTGGCCACATGTGAGAGATAACAGTGAAATGGCTTGAGCTCGGGTACAAGAGCTCCTCTCAGTGATCTCAGTGCTCTGCTTCTAGTTTTTAGAAATTCAGAAAGGCATTTCTTCACTCATGTTGTGTGAAGTAACTCAGAAAGACCAGGATCAGGGAGCATACAAATCCTCTGACCCTTAATGCTCAAGCCCATTTACCTAATTCATTGTTCCCTAATCCTTAGCAGAGTGTCTTTAGAGATCTTTTCCCAGCATAAAAAATTCCAAGGAAAAAAGTACAATGGAATTTAAATCTCACTACTAGTGCCACTTTTACTTGATAAAATAGCAGTTCCATCTCAGGACATTATATAATCCTGATGAATAGAAAGATACTAATATACAACAAGAAGCATAAACAAAGATGCAGATATGAGTCTTTTCTAAATTTATTTTACTCCAAAAAATCTTTTCTTGAGGGACAAGTCCAAGTGAATATGTATTACACAGTCTAAAGTTCTTGTAATCTGATTGCCATTTCCACACATTGCTACTCTTCTTGTATAACAATAGATGGATGGATAGATACATAGACAAATTGAGATGTGGATGTATAGATGTGTATATGTATATGTGTGTATGTATATGTCTGTCTGTATGTACATAAATTTAATAACACTAACACAAGAGTAAGCAGCGATAGCTATTGAACACTTAAAAGTCAGGCAAACTGTTAAAAGCATTTAATGCATCATCACCCTCTTTAATCTTCCTATCAACCTTATGAGGGAAGTTCTATTTTTGACCTAATTTATAAATGAAAAAAAAGTGAAGCTCAGGAATGTCAAGTTATTTTCCCAAAGTCACACAGCTAGTAAATAATAGAACAGCAACTCCAATTCATATCTAACTTTGAACATCATACTTATAATCTACCTTGTTCTACCCTACACTGTACTTAACCATGCAGTTTTTGTTCAACATATCTGTAGTTGTTTTATTCATAGAACATTTACTCAATCTCTACTCTCTTGGGCATTGTTCTAGAAGTCAAGGAGCCCATAATGAGTATCTCTCCTTGACCTACCAGAAAAATTGCCTACTTGGAACTCCTGCCTGCTTCTTCTACTTCTTAACATCTCCCTTCTCCACCCTACCCGAACCCCACTAAAATCCCTCTGTATTGTTTTCTGAAATGATATAAAACACAATTATGACCATATTGCCCCTGCATAAATCCCTGATGTTTTACCATAATTAAACAGAAGTTTGTAACTTACCCTTTAAGTGCATAAAGGGCAGAGAGAATCAGAGGGTTGCTCTGGAAATATGTATGCAGATAGCTCTGTAGGAAAAGTCAAATTAAGAAGTCATTTTGATAACCTAGGTAGAAAGGACTTGAAGGCCCTGATGTATTGGATATGATAGATATCTGTAGGAGGCTCCAAAATAAATGAGAATTTGCAAATGGCTGAATAAGAAGGGGTGGAAATGTAAAAAATATGGAGGAGTTAAAATATCAAAATTCTGAGCTTTGATCAATTCAATTGAGCAATACATAATGCTGTTACATAATGAAGTCACACAGAGAAGAGGAACAAGTTTCTGGAAGAATAAAGTGATTTCAGATGAGGTAGTTTTATTCTGATTTTCAGAAGAAAATACCCAACATTTAAAAATATTGGTTGACCCTCAGGAAAGGCAAGCAGCAACAGAACATATTGAGAGACTCAATGAAACCATAGGGATGGTTCATCAAGAGAAATTATATTAGGAAGAAAACAGGACTAAGGATTAACCTTTAGGATTATACACATTTCTCTGATAGAAAGATAGTGAAAGATAGAAAGAAAGGAGTTAGTGAAGAAGATAAGAAAAGAATGATCCGAGAGGTGCAGCAGAAACCAATAAAATAGAACTGATATTCAGAATTTTAAGGTAGGAACTGTCATTCACGTCAAATGTTGTAACACTCAGAAAAGACCTTAGGACTTTGAGACTTTTAAAAATCAATTTTAGTAAAGATCGAGACAGAAATCAGAATTGAAGGCATTTAAGTACAAGATATTATAGTGGATTATGATTTTGACTGTAACAGTAACGATGATGTTTAACAGAGTTTTGTTGACATGACATGATAGTGAAACATTGTGTTATTTGGTAGTAGAAAGAAGGGAGTCAGTGTAGAGGAAGATGCTGAAAATAGAGAGTGTCTAATTAGTGAAACGAATTTCTGCTTTCCAAGTAAGGTATAGGTTTCCTCTAGATTTTAATTTGCTTCTAGGGAAACATTATGCCACACAGAAGATACTCAATGTTGTAAATAGTATGTGGGACTAGAAAAAAACTAATTTTTTTTCAATAAAACACAACTATTATCTCAAGAGAAGTAGAAACTACTTTACTACCGCCATAACTTTGTAACACTCAGTGGAAGAATCACATGGTAGTTAGGTTTAACTGGTATTTTTCCCATTCCCAAAGAATGTAAAGAAGAGGAACTAAGAGGATAACCCCTAAGCAAGACCAAATAATTAGCTGTGTGCTGCTCAGAAGGGCTTCCGCACCTGTGAGTTCATGGTCCTGGTTTCTATATGAGCTTTCTGCAGTGTTTCTATGTCTTTTTTTGTTTTTTTTTTTCACACACACACACTGTATTTTATTTTTACAAGAGATAAATAGACTGACACCAAGCATTGTACATGGATGACCACAACAAAAGCAACAATGATTGCAATTACCAAACATGAAACACACTCATACTATGTCATAATATTGACATTCAGTCCAGTAATCCTCCACTGTAACAGCTCCTTTACTTTGCAGTGAAAATTGATTTGTATATTCTTTGCCTCTGAGTCCTTGTGGTATTTTTTTTTTTTTAATTCAGACAGAAAGTCACAAAAATTATACTCATCCTCATCAGTTCACTCAGTCCCATGTAATTAATTTTTTTTTTTATCTTGATCTTTTGTTAGCACTTTTATGAGTTCATCAGTTTTTCATTAGAGTTCTGAAAATGCTTATTCATTCAGTTCAGCAGTACAGTCCGTTACCAGAAACCTGTACTTGTCAGAGTCTTTTCCATGAATTCCTTGAAGATGAAACCCTTTTATAGGAACATATTTGCAAAATCATCAGAGTACACCCAGAACTGTCTGTAAATGACAAAAGACTTAAAAATGACCACGGTTAAAGATCTGATGAAAGTTCATAATAATGCAGTTGACAAGAAAATTAGTTATTTCTGAGATATACATTTTAAAGTAATAACTAGGATTATTACTTATAACATTATACCAGAACATATAAGATTTTTAGAAATTTCATGTAATGTCTGAAACATTTATATTAACATATTTCCATACATATTTCCATACAAATACAAATATAAGATTTTTAGAAATTTCATGTAATGTCTGAAACATTTATATTAACATATTTCCATACAAATAACCCAATGAAAGTTTAGTATTAGTTGTTTTGTTTGTTTTTTTATACTGCAGGTTCTTATAAGGCATCAGTTTTATACACATCAGTGTATACATGTCAATCCCAATCGCCCAATTCAGCACACCACCATCCCCACCCCACCGCAGTTTTCCCCCCTTGGTGTCCATATGTCCATTCTCTACATCTGTGTCTCAACTTCTGCCCTGCAAACTGGCTCATCTGTACCATTTTTCTAGGTTCTGCATACATGCATTAATATACGATATTTGTTTTTCTCTTCCTGACTTACTTCACTCTGTATGACAGTCTCTAGATCCATCCACGTCTCAAAAAATGACTCAATTTCGTTCCTTTTTATGGCTGAGTAATATTCCATTGTATATATGTACCACAACTTCTTTATCCATTCGTCTGTTGATGGGCATTTAGGTTGCTTCCATGACCTGGCTATTGTAAATAGTGCTGCAATGAACATTCGGGTGCATGTGTCTTTTTGAATTACGGTTTTCTCTGGGTATATGCCCAGTAGTGGGATTGCTGGGTCATATGGTAATTCTATTTTTAGTTTTTTAAGGAACCTCCATATTGTTCTCCATAGTGGCTGTATCAATTTACATTCCCACCAACAGTGCAAGAGGTTTCCCTTTTCACCACACCCTCTCCAGCATTTGTTGTTTGTAGATTTTCTGATGATGCCTATTCTAACAGGAGTGAGGTGATATCTCATTGTAGTTTTGATTTGCATTTCTCTAATAATTAGTGATGTTGAACATCTTTTCATGTGCTTCGTGGCCGTCTCTATGTCTTCTTTGGAGAAATGTCTATTTAGGTCTTCTGCCCATTTTTGGATTGGGGTGTTTGTTTCTTTGATATCGAGCTGAATGAGCTGTTTATATATTTTGGAGATTAATCCTTTGTCCGTTGATTCATTTGCAAATATTTTCTCCCATTCTGAGGGTTGTCTTTTCGTCTTGTTTATGGTTTCCTTTGCTGTGCAAAAGCTTTGAAGTTTCATTAGGTCCCACTTGTTTATTTTTGTTTTTATTTCCATTACTCTAGGAGGTGGATCAAAAAAGATCTTGCTGTGATTTATGTCAAAGAGTGTTCTTCCTATGTTTTCCTCTAAGAGTTTTATAGTGTCCAGTCTTATATTTAGGTCTCTAATCCATTTTGAGTTTATTTTTGTGTATGGTGTTAGGGAGTATTCTAATTTCATTCTTTTACATGTAGCTGTCCAGTTTTCCCAGCACCACTTATTGAAGAGACTGTCTTTTCTCCATTGCATATCTTTGCCTCCTTTGTCATAGATTAGTTGACCATAGGTGTGTGGGTTAATCTCTGGGCTTTCTATCTTGTTCCATTGATCTATGTTTCTGTTTTTGTGCCAGTACCATATTGTCTTGATTACTGTAGCTTTGTAGTATAGTCTGAAGTCAGGGAGTCTGATTCCTCCAGCTCCATTTTTTTGCCTCAAGACTGCTTTGGCTATTCGGGGTCTTTTGTGTCTCCATATAAATTTTAAGATGATTTGTTCTAGCTCCGTAAAAAATGCCATTGGTAATTTGATAGGGATTGCATTCAATCTGTAGATTGCTTTGGGTAGTATACTCATTTTCACAATGTTGATTCTTCCAATCCAAGAACATGGTATATCTCTCCATCTGTTGGTATCATCTTTAATTTCTTTCATCAGTGTCTTATAGTTTTCTGCATACAGGTCTTTTGTCTCCCTAGGTAGGTTTATTCCTAGGTATTTTATTCTTTTTGTTGCAATGGTAAATGGGAGTGTTTCCATAATTTCTCTTTCAGATTTTTCATCATTAGTGTATAGGAATGCAAGAGATTTCTGTGCATTAATTTTGTATCCTGCAACTTTACCATATTCATTAATTAGCTCTAGCAGTTTTCTGGTGGCAGTTTTAGGATTCTCTATGTATAGTATCATGTCATCCACAAACAGTGACAGTTTTACTTCTTCTTTTCCAATTTGTATTCCTTTTATTTCTTTTTCTTCTCTGATTGCCGTGGCTAGGACTTCCAAAACTATGTTGAATAATAGTGGTGAGAGTGGACATCCTTGTCTCGTTCCTGATCTTAGAGGAAATGCTTTCAGTTTTTCAACATTGAGAATGATGTTTGCTGTGGGTTTGTCATATATGGCCTTTATTATGTTGAGGTAGGTTCCCTCTATGCCCACTTTCTGGAGAGTTTTTATCAGAAATGGTGTTGAATTTTGTCAAAAGCTTTTTCTGCATCTATTGAGATGATCATATGGTTTTTATTCTTCAATTTGTTAATATGGTGTATCACATTGATTGATTTGCGTATATTGAAGAATCCTTGCATCCCTGGGATAAATCCCACTTGATCGTGGTGTATGATCCTTTTAATGTGTTGTTGGATTCTGTTTGCTAGTATTTTGTTGAGGATTTTTGCATCTATATTCATCAGTGATATTGGTCTGTAATTTTCTTTTTTTGTAGTGTCTTTGTCTGGTTTTGGTATCAGGGTGATGGTGGCCTCATAGAACGAGTTTGGGAGTGTTCCTTCCTCTGCAATTTTTTGGAAGAGTTTGAGAAGGATGGGTGTTAGCTCTTCCCTAAATGTTTGATAGAATTCACCTGTGAAGCCATCTGGTCCCAGACTTTTGTTTGTTGGAAGATTTTTAATCACAGTTTCAATTTCATTACTTGTGATTGGTCTGTTCATATTTTCTGTTTCTTCCTGGTTCAGGCTTGGAAGGTTATACCTTTCTAAGAATTTGTCCATTTCTTCCAGTTTGTCCATTTTATTGTTATAAAGTTGTTTGTAGTAGTCTCTTAGGATGCTTTGTATTTCTGCGGTGTCTGTTGTAACTTCTCCTTTTTCATTTCTGATTTTATTGATTTGAGTCCTCTCCCTCTTTTTCTTGATGAGTCTGGCTAATGGCTTATCAATTTTGTTTATCTTCTCAAAGAACCAACTTTTAGTTTTATTGATCTTTGCTATTGTTGTCTTTGTTTCTATTTCATTTATTTCTGCTCTGATCTTTATGATTTCTTTCCTTCTACTAACTTTGGGTTTTGTTTGTTCTTCTTTCTCTAGTTTCTTTAGGTGTAAGGTTAGATTGTTTACTTGAGATTTTTCTTGTTTCTTGAGGTAGGCTTGTATAGCTATAAACTTCCCTCTTAGAACCACTTTTGCTGCATCCCATAGGTTTTGGGTCATCGTGTTTTCATTGTCATTTGTCTCTAGGTATTTTTTTATTTCCTCTTTGATTTCTTCAGTGATCTCTTGGTTATTTAGTAACGTATTGTTTAGCCTCCATGTGTTTGTCCTTTTTACGTTTTTTTCCCTGTAATTCATTTCTAATCTCATAGCGTTGTGGTCAGAAAAGATGCTTGATATGATTTCAATTTTCTTAAATTTACTGAGGCTTGATTTGTGACCCAAGATGTGATTTATCTTGGAGAATGTTCCGTGCGCACTTGAGAAGAACGTGTAATCTGCTGTGTTTGGATAGAATGTCCTATATATATCAATTAAATCTATCTGGTCTATTGTGTCATTTAAAGCTTCTGTTTCCTTATTTATTTTCATTTTGGATGATCTGTCCTTTGGTGTAAGTGAGGTGTTAAAGTCCCCCACTATTATTGTGTTACTGTCGATTTCCTCTTTTATAGCTGTTAGCAGTTGCCTTATGTATTGAGGTGCTCCTATGTTGGGTGCATATATATTTATAATTGTTATATCTTCTTCTTGGATTGATCCCTGGATCATTATGTAGTGTCCTTCCTTGTCTCTTGTAACATTCTTTATTTTAAAGTCTATTTTATCTGATATGAGTATAGCTACTCCAGCTTTCTTTTGATTTCCATTTGCATGGAATATCTTTTTCCATCCCCTCACTTTCAGTCTGTATGTGTCCCTAGGTCTAAAGTGGGTCTCTTGTAGACAACATATATATGGGTCTTGTTTTTGTATCCATTCATCCAGTCTATGTCTTTTGGTTGGGGCATTTAATCCATTCACGTTTAAGGTAATTATCGATATGTATGTTCCTATGACCATTTTCTTAATTGTTTTGGGTTTGTTTTTGTAGGTCCTTTTCTTCTCTTGTGTTTCCCACTTAGAGAAGTTCCTTTAGCATTTGTTGTAGAGCTGGTTTGGTGGTGCTGAATTCTCTTAGCTTTTGCTTATCTGTAAAGCTTTTGATTTCTCCATCAAATCTAAATGAGATCCTTGCCGGGTAGAGTAATCTTGGTTGTAGGTTCTTCCCTTTCATCACTTTAAGTATATCATGCCACTCCCTTCTGGCTTGCAGAGTTTCTGCTGAGAAATCAGCTGTTAACCTTATGGGAGTTCCCTTGTATGTTATTTGTCGTTTTTCCCTTGCTGCTCTCAATAATTTTTCTTTGTCTTTAATTTTTGCCACTTTAATTACTATGTGTCTCGGCATGTTTCTCCTTGGGTTTATCCTGTATGGGACTCTCTGCGTTTCCTGGACTTGGGTGGCTATTTCCTTTCCCATGTTAGGGAAGTTTTCGACTATAATCTCTTCAAATATTTTCTCTGGTCCTTTCTCTCTCTCTTCTCCTTCTGGGACCCCTATAATGCGAATCTTGTTGCATTTAATGTTGTCCCAGAGGTCTCTTAGGCTGTCTTCATTTCTTTTCATTCTTTTTTCTTTAGTCTGTTCTGCAGCAGTGAATTCCATCATTCTGTCTTCCAGGTCACTTATCCGTTCTTCCGCCTCAGTTATTCTGCTATTGATTCCTTCTAGTGTAGTTTTCATTTCAGTTATTGTATTGGTCATCTCTGTTTGTTTGTTCTTTAATTCTTCTAGGTCTTTGTTAATCATTTCTTGCATCTTCTCAATCTTTGCCTCCATTCTTATTCCAAGGTCCTGGATCATCTTCACTATCATTATTCTGAATTCTTTTTCTGGAAGGCTGCCTATCTCCACTTCATTTAGTTGTTTTTCTGGGGTTTTTTCTTGTTCCTTCATCTGGTACATAGCCCTCTGCCTTTTCATCTTCTCTATCTTTCTGTAACTGTGGTTTTTGGTCCACAGGCTGCAGGATTATAGTTTTTCTTGCTTCTGTTGTCTGCCCTCTGGTGGTTGAGGCTATCTAAGAGGCTTGATGGGAGGCTCTGGTGGTGGGTAGAGCTGACTGTTGCTGTGGCGGTCAGAGCTCAGTAAAACCTTAATCCACTTGACTGTTGATGGGTGGGGCTGGGTTCCCTCCCTGTTGGCTGTTTTGCCTGAGGCAACCCAACACTGGAGCCTACCCGTGCTCTTTGGTGGGGTTAATGGCAGACTCTGGGAGGGCTCACGCCAAGGAGAACTTCCCAGAACCTCTGCTGCCAGTGTCCTTATCCCCACGGTGAAACAGAGCCACCACTCGCCTCTGCAGGAGACCCCCCAACACCAGCAGGTAGGTCTGGTTCAGTCTCCCCCAGGGTCACTGCTCCTTCCCCTGGGTCCCGAGGCACACATTACTTTGTGTGTGCCCTCCAAGAGTGGGGTCTCTGTTTCCCCCAGTCCTGTCAAAGTCCTGCAATCAATTCCCACTAGGCTTCAAAGTCTGATTCTCTAGGAATTCCTCCTCCCGTTGCCAGACCCCCAGGTTGGGAAGCCTGACGTGGGGCTCAGAACCTTCACTCCAGTGGGTGGACTTCTGTGGTATAAGTGTTCGCCAGTCTGTGAGTCACCCACCCAGCAGTTATGGGATTTGATTTTACTCTGCTTGCGCCCCTCCTACCGTCTCACTGTGGCTTCTCCTCTGTCCTTGGACGTGGGGTATCCTCCTTGGTGAAGTCCAGGGTCTTCCTGTCAATGATTGTCCAGCAGCCAGTTGTGATTCTGGTGCTCTCGCAAGAGGGAGTGAGAGCACGTCCTTCTACTCCGCCATCTTGGTTAATCTCCTCTTTTTTTGTTTTTGTTTTTAGTCAAAATTTAGTATTTTGGGAAAATTATGGAAACGCACATGGGTTTCTCATTATAAATCCTAACAGACCTACTTGCGTATCTGAAACAAGAGTTTTTTAAACTAAAAGCCTCTTCAACTTATTGCAATAAAGTGTTGTTCAACTGTAAATGATACTGTATGATCTGTGTTGGATCTCATATTAAAATATGATAAGCATCTTCCACAACTTTGTTTAGGATATCCTCACACATTGGGCATTTAAGCTAGTCTGTAAGTTTGATAAGATTGTATCTCTGAGGTATGTTTATTGGTCTTACAGTCTAAGTTTAGACTAAAGTGGGATGAGGATGATTGTTCTATGCCAAGGTTATGTTCTGTCCATTCTGTGGGACGTAAGGGCCAAGCATGGAGTTTGTTGGGTCATGGGAATCACTTCATAAACCATTAAGCCTATCTCTATGGACATATATGTATGTATGTATTTATTTGCCTTTCTTTTAAATAATTTTTAAAATTTCATTTATTTTTGAATTTAAGGTACAATTGATGTATAATATTATATTAGTTTCAAGTGTACAACATGATTCAAAATTTGTATATGTTGTGTACTTATTGGTCACCCCAATAAGTTTAGTTAACATCTGTCACCTTACATACTTGCAAAAAGCCTTTTTTTGTGTGATGAGAATCTTTAAGGTCTACTCTCTTAGCAACTTTCAAATATTCAATAAACTATTATTAAGTATAGTCACCATGCTGTACATTACATGCCCATGACTTATTTATTTTATAACTGGAAGTTTGTACCTTTTGACCCCCTTCACCCATTTCACCCACCCCTCACCTTCTGCCTTTGGCAACCACCGATCTGTTCTCTGTGTCTGTGAGCTCAGTTTTTGTTTAAAATTCCATATATAAGTGGCATAATAAGCTATTTGTCTTTCCCTGTCTGACTTATTTCATTTATCACAATGCCCTCAAAGTCCATCCATGTTGTCACAAATGGCAAGACTTCATTAATTTTTATGGCTGAATAATATTCCATTATATATGTACATCATATTTTCTTTATTCATTCTTCCATCAGTGGACAGTTAGGTTGCTTCCAGGTCTTGGCTACTGTAAATAATGCTACAATGAACATAGGAGTGCAGATACCTTTTCAAGTTAGTGTTTTTATTTTCTTCACATAAATACTAGAAGTGGAATTGCTGAATCATATGATAGTTCTATTTTGGTTTTATTGAGGGCATGTCACACTATTTTCCATAGTGACTACACCAATTTACATTCCCACCAGCATGGCATTAGTGTTTCCTTTTCTCCACATCCTTGCCAACACTTGTTAGTTCTTATCCTTTTGATAATAACCATTCTAACAGTTGGGAGGTGATATCTCATTGTGGTTTTGATTTGCATTTCTCTGAGGATTAGTGATCTTGAGCATCCTTTTATGTCTCTGTTGTCCATCTGTATGTCTTTGAGAAAATGTCTATTCAGATCTGTCCATTTTTCAATTGGATTGTTTGGGATTAATTTACTATTGAGTTGTATGGGTTTGTGTATATTTTGAACATTAACCCCTTATCAGATATATTATTTGCAAATATTTTCCCTTATTCAGTAGGTTGCCTTTTCATTTTGTTGATTGTTTCCTTTGCTGTGCAGAAGTTTTTTAGTTTGATGTAGTGTCACTCTTCATTTTTGCTTTTGTTGCATTTGCTTCTGGTATCAAATTCAAAAAATCATGGCCAAAACTGATGTCAAGGAGCATAGTGTCTATGTTTTCTTCTAGGATTTTTCATGGTGTCAGGTCTTATATTCAAATCTTTAATCCATTTGGAGTTAGTTGTTGTGAATGGTATATGATAGTGGTCCAGTTTCATTCTTTTGCAAGTAGCTGTCCAGTTTTCCCACCACCATTTATTGAAGATACTGTCCTTTCCCCATTGTATATTCTTGACTCCTTTGTCATAAATGAATTGACCATATATGTCTGGGTTCATTTCTGGACTCTCTCTTGTGTTCCATTGATCTATGTGTCTCTTTTTATGCTGACATTTTCATGTTTAGACAAAAAGTTACTATTCTTTATTATCTTCACTTTTCCTCCTACCCTCCTCCTACTAATATGATAAGCCTGCACTTCTTCTTAAAACATTTATAGTCTTCCCATCCATTCTAGAATAAAATGCAAACTCCTACAAATGACTACAAGGCCATTTATTATTTAGATTCTGCCTGCTTTTCCAGCTTTCTTTCTGATTCTCAGGCTATACTAAACTATATACAGTGTTCAAAACATTTTATTCTTGTTCATGATATCATATTTTTACTTGTGATATTCACCCTGACTGCTGGGCTATTGTTCAGTCACCTCTCTCTCTCTCACATATGTTCCTTCTTGTATTTGTTTCTTGATACATTGCATGGCAACTATTTCTGACAATCATCTTTGGTTCCCAAAAGCCATTCCAAACTTAAGCATACCATTGATTCTACAGGGCTGTGAATTCATTGAGGGCAGATTTCATGCCTTATTCATTTTTTAAAATTAATACCCAACTACTAACATGCAATTTCATAGTCAACACTCAGAGAATGTTTGTCAAATGAGTAAGGGAATGAATGAACACCCTCCAGCACCACAGTGGCCACTACCCTCAAAAAGAATCCCCTTCTGAGACTATAAGAAGAATTATTTCTTAGGAGATACATACACATTTTCCCTAACATTGCAATAGAGAATCAAAACAAATAAGACAGTTTATGCAGAAACATTTTATAAATTATAAAGGTCTACATAGATTGTAGTTAGTGAGATTATTACTAAATTTAAAATGTATATTAATACCTATAAGGGTATTAAGGGATATAATTGATATTAATATCAAAACAGATACTGATACTCATTTTAAAATTAGTAATATCTTTATATACTATTTTGCTTACTATTGATATTATATTTCATATTTTAATAGATATCTAAGACAAACTAAAGTATCTCAGAGAAATATTGAAAAGTTGCCCTTTTTAATGTAACTTTACATATGTCCCTGACTGCAGACAGAAGAAAATTCTGACTTTCTTTTCTAAACATGATTCTAGAATTCTAGCAACATTTCTCTACTGATCCTGGTAGCAAAGAAAGTTTTCTAATGATTTCATAGCCTCATTGGGTTGCAAACATAGTCAAGAATATAGTGATAGAATTTGTCAACCTAAGCAACAAACCTTGCTCTTAAGTTCTTTGAGAATGTATGTGCAGATGTTACTCTATTTCAGTTGTCAACACATAAGGTGTCTACCCGGTGCCACTGCTATTACTCATGTCAAAAGATCTAGAAATAGTAGTTTACTTTTTCAGTCAGTTTTGAAAAATCTTGTTTTTCAGCCCACCATAAGAAAAAAGTGCTTACCTACCAACTCTTAATACGTAGGTGAGTTTAAAGAATTATCTTCCTTAAATAGTTCACAGGAAATTAAATAGCATTTTAAAAGAATCACATCTGTCACATTACATCATTTCTTGTATAGAATACTCTGTGGCAGTGTTTTTTTCATTTAATTTTGTGAATTTTGTATTTTAGTGATTTTTTCCAAAAGTTACTTCTTAAAATATTCTCTAAATATTTTTGATCTTAGTGGATTCACCCACTTTCAGAGATTAAAAAAATCAAGGCTGTATTTGCTCAAAAAATAAATAATATAATGAAAATAACTGTATTTACAAATTTGAACAATTTACTTTAAATGTTAGACATTTGTATAGTATTTACATTGATATTTAATTATATAAACATTAATAGCATTTAATGACAATGCTAATAATAATAATAGCTAAGATTTATTGATTATTCAATCGCAAACAAAAATCCCGTAAGTTAGGCATTATCCACATTTAAACGTATTGAACATTAGGAAACTGAAGGAGATAATTCACTTGACATAGTTAATAAGAGATGAAACTGAAATTCAAGTCTTGTTTTATCTGACTATAGAACCAGATCCTTTAATAAAATAAAAGGAATAATAATCCCCTAATGTTTGTAGAGTTTTGTATGTGATATCACATTGAATCACCTGAACTATACTGAGGTTATGCTGGGTGGTCTCATGACCTCTAATTTTGAGATCAGAAAATTGAAATGATAAAGGTCATATATCCTACTTGTGGCCATACAGCCCAGATTAAAAATGAGCTTCATACATGTGATACAACCAGGTACTTAGGCACATTCATATCATCTTTGCTTTTAATTTATACTGCAGTGTTTTCACACAAGACCACTCCTTGGTTTATTCTATCCTAGGAGCTTATTTATTCACACTGATTATTCCAAAACAATGCCACACAGAGAACATGAACACCAACTGCTTTTACTATAATGTTATTGTTTCAATAAATCAAGTGATGTATAATTTCATATTATATTGAGGACTTCATGTTGGTTTTTATTAATGTCCAGGTGAAACTCAAAACAGCCCTAATTATAAGAGAGGTAAAAAAATTGTATTCACTCAGTTCTACTATCAATATCTTCAGGTCACATTTGATCAGAAGATACATGGAGACCATGGAGATTTCAGTAATGTGGTCTAGGGCTTATCTTCCAAAATAAGCCTAATTCAGCTTACTGCAATTGTATGTACCTTAGAAGGCCTAGCCTTAGAAATTTAGGATATACAGATATTCTACTTTAGTTCAAACTGTTTTCTAGCACCTGAAGTTTATAGCTACTGCTACTAGACCTAAAGTAAAATCAGTTGAATAACTAGCAATACAAAGATGTATTTTTCTACTTTCAAAATTAGTTTTAGATGCAAGCTTTAACTGCAGTCGAAATTTTATGATTTGAGTTTTCATATTTTAGAAGTACTAGTAATATAAAATCTATAACATAATTTAGTTACATACAATGCATTTTCCCTAACAAAATCTGGATGGCACTGTAAATATGGATAAGGCTAAATGAGTATTTAAATATAAAGCATAAAAATTAACTGTCAACCTAATCTTGTTTACCTTTACAACCCTGACACTTCTTCATCATTTTGAATAATGAGATTTTCTTTGATGTTGCCAAATATATTTCAGCATAAATAGCTCAGGACAAATAAAATATTTCAATCCATACATTTTTTACATGGTCTTGTTGAACTAGAAGTACTTGTCCTTGCCCAGGGTCCATTGAAACTCCTCTGCCACAAAATGATATCCTTCATCTTTGCTTATAACAGATGTTATTTTTTCCCCCTGGCCTCTGCCATGGAGACAAATTATCATCTCTCTATAAAACTACAAAACAGAATTGCTTTTCCTTATTCATAGATTATGCAGACTTTGTAGGCATATCTCATTCTGAAAATTTACAACCTTGCACAAGGAGAAAAAAAAGAACAAAAATGCTCATGTACATTTTAACACAACCCTGGTCTAAATTTTAACTTTCCTAATTATCTTTCTTTTAAAATGAAATTTAAAATATATTTCATTATTTAGTTTAGAAAATAATTACTGATTAATTATTAATCATATATAACTAGTAAATGAGTCACTAGTAAATGGCAGTGACAGAAAAAACACAGGGACAGACAGATGATTCAAATCCTTTAAAACGATTTTAGAGAAAAGCAGCTCAATGGACATTCTACTCTTACACAAATATAATAGCTCATTAGAGAAATTTTCACCCTCTAAGACCTCATTTAGCAAATGAGCTGGTTTTTCTCAATAGCATAATAAAGGCATGTAACCTGGTGATTCAATTTACCTTAATGGTGATAAATGCTAAATGTTGATGTGCAGATATGTGTGTTTGGTTAAGAAGTGGTTTTGCTTACACTAAAAAGACTGAATACTCCTCAAGGCCATAAACTTGTACTACTTTATTATAAAGTATTAATCATAATAAAAATTAGCAATCAACATTAGCATAAGAAAGACAATTGAGGGTTAGGTTAGCTGGGGGCCCTTTGCTGTGTTTGAGATGTATCTATCCTTTTATGACTGCTCTCCTGGTAAAGGATAAGGTATAAAGTATGTTAGTTGTTTTTTCTTTCATCAGAGTGGAGCCTTATACAATGAGAGAGATGGAATAAAGCAGCTTCTTTGCTCTGCTTAGAAGGACTGTCAGTGAGTGCAGTTACAGGGTTGGAAGTGGAGAAACTGAGTAGTAGAGTCATGGAAAACAAGGAGGAGAGATTTTCAAGGGTTTGTTAACCACATCAAATTCCATTGAGTTATTTGCAGGTAAAATGGGCAAAGTAACTGCATCTGTCAATTAAGAGAACACTGTTGAATATAAGGACAGTACTCCCATTAGAGGAGTGAGGTAGAAGTTAGTATATGGGATGTCAAGAAGTGAGCATATGGTAAGAAACTGGACACAAACATTTGCTTCTTTAAAAGTTAGGCAGTGGATGGATAGTGGAATTTATAATGATAAGAGGGTCGGAAGGCACACATAGTAAATCCTATATTCTACTGAAAAAAAAATTTTGAAATGGCTTTTATTCCTCAACAGTAAAATGCACTGGTGTTCTTCTAGCTTCATCTTTCTCTTCCTTTTACATCCACCTAATTTTAACAACATCAAAGTCTCCTGACCATATCTAAATTGAGCATTTATTCCTGAAATAGGCTTTCAGTGTCAGTACTGTACAGAGGATAGGTCCTTCTTCGAATTATACTCATATGCCAATGCCAAAATTTACAAACAATTCATCTTCATCCCATTTGAGGCTTACTAAAATATCCCTGATAGCTCAAAATTTTATCTTTGCGGAGATCCACAGTAGAAATGCTGCCTGTGATTTTATTTACCAACTGCCTGACAATGTCACTTACAGCCCTACCCTCACATTTCTTTTGATTTGATGCTCAGATAGCTTAACAGCACTTAATCCCTAGATTAGCATTTCACCTATATGTGCCTCATTAGTTGGAGAGAATTTACTTTTACATAACACATTCTTTAAAGTCATTCCTCCCTACCTCATTTCTTATTCAGTCTCTGTTTTCTTTGTTCTGTCCCTATTTTGTCCCTATTCTGTCCCTGTCCTGTTTTTCACTATGTGTAGGTAGTCCCAAGTTTTGGGCAACTTCATCTCTATCTTTTTCAATCTCTCTCTCTCTCTCCCCCATCTCCATAAACTACCTCAGACACTGTCTCTTTTTCAACTATTTTCCTTATGCAGGATAAATTCATATCTCCTAAATCCATGTCTTTATTTCTGACTTCATTTCTAATATCTAGTACAACATCACTTATTGAATATCTCATTCAGCATCATAATTCTAATTCACCTTCTTTTCTGTAAAAATCTTCTAGGCTATGAATTTCTCCATTGTAAATTGTACCAATGATGCCAAATTAGAAAACTTGAGACCATCTCTGATTGCCCTTCCTCGTTATCCTTTATCCCCATATTCAATCAATTTCCAAGTAACTTTCACACATTGATCATTTTCTTACCAAAGTGCAGCCACCGTAGTTGAAGTCTTTAATGTACTTTTTACCTGGATATTGTGGTAGCTTCCTGATTCGTTTTGTCATCTCCATCCTCTCAAATCATCCCTTGTGTTCCTACCTCAATTCTTATCAAGACTCCCCTCTTCTGCTACCATCAATGTTCCACTGAGTACTAAAATAAAAATTAAAAACCACCACATCTGGACTCAAGCCATCTTTCCAGACACCTACTCTCCCACTTTTGATACATATTTGTTATTTTACTGCAGGGAATCTGTAATATCCATTCTTCTCTTTGCTTCATACAGTTATGCTGACCTGGAGTGCCTTCTTATTTCTTGATTATTGACATCTCAACTCTCCTTCAAGTTATAAACTACATGTTATGTTTTCCATAAAGTTTTTCCTGATTCTTTCCAGAGTGCAGTGACCTCTCTACAATGACAGATTCTTTGTACTCTGTTTATGTGACTTGAAGTCCAAAAATCTGGGTTCAAATACAAACTCCTAGCAGAAAAACTTGGGGCAAGTTACAGATTGTTTTCTCATGTGTAAAATAGGAAAAAAAAACACAGACTATGGTTTTGATGTCACAAAGCCACTTGCCTCATTAGGGTCTTGTTATCTTTTTTGCTTAGAATGCTCATTCTCTGGATCTTCCCAAATCTCCCTCTTTCTCAGCTCTGATGATATTTTCCTCAACGAAGCTTACTCTGAACTCTGTAACTGATTAATTTTAAAAATGTACTTATTTTCCATTATGACATTAGTGTGTCTTTTGCCTCGAAGTTTCCGGAATCTCATATCACATCAATATGTTAGCAAACTAATGAAAAAAGGCAATAGAATCTCTTCTGTGTTTATTATATAATGATTCACATGGGAAAGTGTACACTCTTCTCTTGAAGCAGTTTCATACACCACAATTATTGTTTGTCTCCACTGAGACATAAATGCTTCAAATATTGTGAGAATATATGTGAATCCTTAAGAATAAACACAATCATTGGCATAAAATAAACATGCATTAAGTTAATAGGAGAATACCAGTTACAAGTGGAATCAGCTTCCTCTATCTTGGTTTATACAGCAAATCTTAGTAAAATCAATTTTGTGCCAGGTATTGCAGTAGACCTCCTTCCATCTCTTTATTGGTCTTTAAATGTCCCTTTTACTTTTATACCCTCTCTGTACTCTCCTCACCTCTGTCCTTCAGTAGTATATTATACCTTGCTGTATTGTTGCAATTTTCATATGGACTATTATATATTTTTGCTATAAGAATATGAATACCTAAAAGTTTGAGACAAAATCTTTGAATCCTTAAGAATAAAAACTGTCACTAGGACATAATAAACATATACTAGATTAACAAAAAAATGCAAGGTACTAGAAGAAGAATTCAAATAACCTCTCTATATATTGAAGAAGTGAAAATTATAGTAATATTGCCTCTAAACAAATTATTTCATTTTACCAGGAGAAAATTTTTATGACTTAGAGGTTTATAATTATAACCATATCTATATATCAAAATGAATATAATCTGATATAAAATATTTGAGAAATGATGTGTAAATATAATTTCATATAAGGAATTGAGAAAATATGTATTTTAAGTAATCTGAATAATCATTTACAATGAAGCAGGAATATCAGAATCTTTAGATAAAACTAGTTAAGATAAATTACATTTATCACATAATTACCAAAATCTTTCCTTCTAAAATACAAAATAATAATTGTTATTTGCCTAAGCCACCTGCAAGTCTTTTACAGCCCATTAATTAACAGCAATGTGTGATTTGTTTAGTTTATTGCATTTTCCACAACTCATTAAATCTGGGTTTATATGCAGTTGTAGCTTGCTTTGGTTTCACTTGTTTTAGTGATTTTTTGATGATTTAAGACAATAGCCATATGGATTCAAGTTTTGATGTTTTTTTCCTGCACCATACCATAGTGGAATTATTATTGTTCTTATTTATATATTTATTAAAATGCAATAGTTTTTCTTGAGAATTTGCTACTGGTTTTCACATTAAAGTGTCATAGTTCAGTAGTTTCACACATTAGCAGTATCTAAGAATATGTGAGGGTGGACATTCTAGCTTCGGGAATGTTTTGACAATATAATTTTTATTAAAAAGCAACGTGATCTCACAGACTATTTGGGTGGTTTCCAAGTGTCTTGTTATTAGTGGTCTTGCTCTGAAGTGCACTTCTGAGGATAGAAAACCAATAAACTGTTCTTTTTTCAGGAACTCAAATAATTTAGGGACTTGCACAGCTCAACAATTTCCTTTGCACATTTTGTAAGGGTAGTGGTTCCTTCTCCTGGGTTATTAGTATTTGCTCCATTTAAAGTAAAATCTTATCATTTATTAATTACCTACATTGTGCCTGGCACGTTATTAGGTGCTTTACATATATAATTTTAATTCTCAGTATGACTCTGCAAGAAAGATATTTTTATTATATAGATAATTTGCTACTGAGAAAATTGAGGCTCAAAGAAGTCTAGGTTGTTTTCCATGGTGTTTAAAGTCTTCTCCAAACTCAGGGTACTTGTCATCCTGGTGGATTTAAGTTTCTTGGACACTTGGCCCTGATACATACATCTTGTGCCTCCTAACCACTCAATACCACCATCAGAGCTGAAGTTCAGGAGCTAGTACTAAAATGAGTCAATTTTCTATTTTTCTGTGAATCAGAATCAGGCCTTTTAGTTTGCTGCCATGGTCATTTGTAGGGGGTCTTACCAGTTGGATTCAGCCCATGGGTACTAAGGCCAGGTTGTATTTCAGCTGCTTGGGCTCCCCTCCACTGTGGGCATGTCTCTTCCCCCAGTGGCACATGGTCGTGCAGCATTTATCAGCCCCCACCACAGCTTCCTGTAGCATCTGTGTAAAGGAATATGGTTGCTTGGCGGGACAGAAATTCACAGATCACTGGGAATTGTGCAGATATTTGGGGGCTTTTACAACTTTACTTGGGTAAAAACCACATAAGGCAATGCAATTGCCACATGGAACATGTTGAAGAGGGCTCCAATCCCAAAGGTCATACAGATATTTAGAAGTAAATCTGGGATTCCACCCCTGATCTGGGTGACTCCAAAGCTTCTGTCCTTTCAACTAATTCTCTCTTCTAAAAAAAATTCAATACGCGTCTTACATCTTGCAGTCAGGATCACCATTTTCTAAATCCAAGAGATATAAAAAGAGACTGCTCTCTTGTCTTTCCCACCCTTAATACACTTTTGCTTTTAGCATGGTGAGGAAGCAGCATAAGGGTGGGGTTTTAAATAAACATGCATTTATTGAGCACCAACTATGTGCCAGCATCATACTGGTTGCTGTTATGGAGAACTGGTGTATTGGTTTTCTTTTGCTGCTGTTACAAATGACCACAAATTTAGTGGCTTAAATAGCACACATTCATTATCTTTCATTTCTGTAGGATAGTCCAACGTGGGTCTCAGTGAGCTAAAATCAAGTGCTGGCAGGGCTGCATTCCTTTCTGGGAGACCTAAGGAACAATCAGTTACCTTGCTTGTTCCAGTTTCTAGAGGCTACATAAATTTCTTATCTTGTGACCCCTTTCCTCCCCCTTCAAAGCCAGCTGCACAGCATCTCTCTGACTGCTTGGGGCATCACCTCTGAATCTCTGCTTCTGCCTCCCTTCTCTACTTATCAGATCACTTTTGATTACATTGCGCCCACGTGGATAACCTAGGAGACTCTCCTTATTTTACGGTCAGCTGATTAGCAACCTAATTACATGTACAACTTTAATTCCCTTTTCCATGTAACCTAACATATTCACAAATTTCAGGGTTCACATAAAGATAAATTTGGGGGAATATTATTCTGCCTACCACATGGAGAAAGAGGAAAGCACCCAAGATACACCAGACATGGTACACAAGAGATAACACTCAAGAATTGTACATGAAGCAGAGAACAAAGCATCGTGTAAGAAGTCATAGCTAAAGTCAACAGTTAGTGAAAATTTATTATATACCAGACACTCTGCTCAGTGCTTTTTATACAGTGGTTGTTCAGCTTTACAAAGCAACTTTTAAAGGTAAGAAATACTGATCCTATTTTGATAAAGATAAACAGACTTAGCTTGCCCAGGTTCTCCCAGATAATAAGTATCGAAATGGGATTTAAATTTAGGTTTCTAATTTCAAAGTCTGTGCTCCAATTTATAGAATATTCATATCATGCAGCAGGATTTATAGCAAGATGATTCCAAGTCAATGCACAGTGCTGAAAAATGCACTTAATATGTAGTTTGCAGAAAAACGGTGAAGGCCAGCTAAAAAGGATGAAGAGAAAGTAGTCATCACAGGAAGTGATAAGTGGCACAGTATGAGGTGGAGAAGGAGATCGATTGTCCTGGGGCATGTGATTGTTTGAGCTGGGGAGCCAGGGAGATAAATATTCATAGGACAAACAAGGGGGACTTTGGCTGTTCTGAAATCTCTTGAGCACACACTTGAACTGATAAACAAGAGGGGACACTTTTAGCTCTTAAATAAGTGAGAAACATGATGAGATCATGTTTTAGGGACATTAGTTTGAACAATACGAAGGATGATCAGGAAAGAAGAGCAGAGTAAAAATAGAGTTAAAAATGCCAACAAATGGTTGTGGTGATTTCAACACTAAATGACATGGGACTTTCAGAGCAATGGTCCAGTGACCAATAATCACCCTACAACAACCTCTTTATTGAGCACGACTTAATTTATCTACACAACATCTCAAACTTAATATTTTGGAAACTTATTTTGAAAACTCTTATTTTATCTGATAAAACATCGTTTCAAGGAAATTTAAGAGGTTAATTTTCTCCATAATTTTCTCTAGGTTTAGGCCTTTAAATGTTTACAAAGTATTTCCACATACATTTTCATATCTGGGCCTGTGAATTCAATGAAGCACAGAGTGTCATAGAGGTTATAGAGTGATAATTGAAACTGAGAAATTGATTTGTCAAAATCCAGTGATGACTTCAATCCTGACTTACTGCAAAGACCTTGCTCTTTCTTCTACAGATGTTGGATAGTAGATAAATATAAATTAAAAAAATTTAAATGTTAGTATATCTTACATGAGAGAGATCCTGAATTTTATTTCTTTCTTATGAAACGGGCATAATCTTAAACTTTGATTCTTCACATAAGAACTTTAGCAAGCCTAAAAATTACCTCTTCAACCATCTACTCCTTAAATCTCTTTTCCATCTGCCAAAATTGCTATCTTATTCTCTTCCTCAGAACAGCAACATTCATTATAAATACACAGCTGAAATCTACTCATTTCTTCAAACTACACACCAGAAAACAAGATCAGCAGCTGCAACTTCCTGACAGGGCAAAATGTGAGGAATTAATAATACATAATCAATTGATCTGGATAGAGCAGAGCGGAGCTTAGACTATGTCTCCTTGATTTTCATAGAATTTATCTCTATTCAGTTTTCTTCTGCACTTAAGCTATTAAATTCAGATCTATGTGGCAAAGATGATTAGAAAAGGGTAACTACTCCCTTTGGGATCTATTTTTAAATGTCACAATCAAAATTTTCCAGAAAGTTTCAAGTAATTTTAGCCTCCAGGCTGATGCAAAATATTGAGCAGTGCTGTTAGCTTCAGGATGCTATCTGGAAATGGAAATGCTGATTTACCCTCGCCCGCTGCCATGCTACCTAATTGGAAGACAGAACTCTCAGTGATAGATACGGTAATACGTGATTTTGCCAGTGGAACTGGGAATGGCATAGTAAATGGCTTTGTAGCAGGCAGGGGAGAGGTGGCATATTTTTGTTCCCAACAGAGAGTGAAAAGTATAATCATTCAACCTCCAAGTTCATAATTCATCTGTGAGAGGTAACCTTACTCTTCTAATCCTTACTGCTTACCCCCAGCCAAAGACCTTCAATATGTGTTTGACAACAATGATGAAATCTGAATAATAGAAAGGACACTCTTCTTTTAGAGGAAGCACCTTGGGATGTTATTAATGTAATTTGAATGTTTTAAATGTTAACTAGATATGATAAAATATGGCTAAACTGATAAAAGAACAGAATTTATTCATGGCAAAATCAAAGATATATTTATTGTTACTTTGTAAGCAATCAGACTAATACTGTTAATCACCAGGTTTAGTCAGAAGTGAACATGCTACCATCAAGTGTTTAGACATAGATCTCTGGGTCAGAAAATTGAATTTAAATTTCAAGTGACAATTTTTCTCCCAGCCTTTTTTCGGTAATTAAACAAATGGGAAGCTTCTTTCAGGACAAAAAAAAAAAAAAAAAAAGATGATTCCACCAAACCTTTCATACTTATTCCCTATAAGTATAGAAACAGGAGTGACTTACCTGTTAACCTCCTATACTTTTAGAAGAGATTCAATGACTTTATTATATTCGACAAGGCTTAACTTGTTTCTCAAACTTGTCAGTGTCATAGCAATAACTTATAAATTTGAAGTGAGTATATTTGGAATGATTATTTAGGTTCTTAAATGGCCAACTGCATTCTTTCTTTAGGAACTGACTTAACTCTAGTTAGAACTAGCCTAGATTGTCTTTAAAACATGGGAACACAGGTTATAAAGCCTGATTTTTTTGTAAGTAGCAATTTACTAACAACAGGAACAAAGCAACCTTAAAACTACTGAGTATAAGAAGCTACCAAAGAATTTTAAAATTATATGCTATTAATATTAACACCTTGAGAACAGAACAAAAGAGAATATACTCTCTAAACGTTAAATAATAGGTTCAAATTCTTAAAGAAAACATAAGTACAAAGGAGAATAGTTTTCAGTTTATAGAACGCTGTTAACCTACTGAATTTGTAACCAGTAGAGATTTTAAAAATCACACATCTTCAATTCCTTAATGAGCAGTGTAGATTGATTAAAATACAGACCCTGGTTAATAAAATCATTATTCAGATGATTTTAACATTAGCCAGCCTGGATCTGGATTGCTTAAATTACAAATAATTGCTGGTCTTAATTGCTATTAACTTAGAAAAAGATTTTCTTCTTTCAAAATTCATCATCAGCTTGGTGTTAAGAGCTGGAATTTTGATCTTGGTGTAACAAATACAGAGGTGTTTCTATCATAGCCACAACTATACATCATGAGCTTAATGTCAAGCACTGGGAAACATGTTTCATACACATTTATGGTCTAGAAAAAAAAAAAAAAAGACATATACACAAAGTTGAGGGGAGAGGAAATACAATAAAAATTTTGTGGATTTATTACCTTTTTTTTTTCATCTGGGACAGCTTTCTATATTTCCACCAATGGAAAAAAACAGCTGTAAAAAATTGCAGTTGAAATTTAGCGTTGATTTTCTCATTAAGAGATCTATGTCTACATACCTGATGTTTACTTCCGAATAAACCTAGTGATTGAAATTATTAGTTTTGTTGGCTTACACATTAACATAATAGTTATATTTCTGATCTTGCCTTGATGTGTAACTACCATTCTTTATATATTTAATATAAATATAATATTACTATGAAAGATGGCATAATGATATCATTAAATAAATGTGTGATTTAATTAACTAATGAAAGATACATAGTACTTAGAGACAAACTTGAAACAGTGGTTACACACAGTAAGATAGGACGACATTTTAAAGGACATACTTGTGAGTACTGTCTTTTTTTAATTCTCATTAGCCTGTCATCTGCGTAGTCACAAAAGTCTCCACCCATCTATAGAGTAAGTGATTTTATTATTTACCAAAAAAACCCCCCAAAACTGATAGACAAATACACTGTGGAATGAAAAAATAACTTGAAACTTTGCTTTTATTTCTCTGCTTTAATGTAAATACGTTTGCTGATTGGTTTCATCTATCTGAGTTATTTTTCATTTGCAATAAAACTATTATAGTATGCATTTGATTTATAAATTTCTATTCTGATTTCAAAGGCACAACATGTAATGAAAATATATAAAACAAATAGAGCCAAGACCTGTAATATTAAAATATTAAACACCTATTTGAAAGGAAGTTTCTTGCCTCATGCTCTAAGGACAGCTGAGTTTGCTAAACAAGTGTAAGTAAAATATATCACAACTGAAGATACCTTATAGAATTAGAAATAAGTCCTGCCCTTCAGCTCTCTGAAGATGAGATCTCTAAACTGTTATCAGTAGATCTCATTTTGTGAAAGAGCAGAGGTGATTCATCGGGTCGGTGGGCTTTCTGGTGGAATCATGATTTTTGGTTACATATAGTCTTCTACTAATAAACAAGTTGGGTCTTGAACAAGTATATACCCCAGGTAACATTCAGTATACAAGTAACATGTACCAGTTTCTCAAAACATTCAACTTAAAGTCTTATTTCTGCTTTTATGTCTGTCATATAACTCTTACAAGCAATCTTAATACTGTGCCCATTTTTAAATTATTGCATATTAGAGATTAAAGATTTTCATAAAACACCTTAAAAAGGAGAGTAATCAAAAATAGCAAACCATATACTAAGGAACAAGATAGTCTAGCTTAATAGCATATTTTGGTAGTATGCTATGTAAATTTGATATTCTATTTTATTTTTAAACCTATAAAATAAAATACAGACACAAAAGACAACAAAGAACATTATAACTTAATGAGTTATTATAAAGTGAATTCCCTTGTAACTATCACCCAGAACAAGAACTAGAACTTTGTCAGTGATTCCAGAAGCTCTGCCTCATCCCAGTTTCAAACCTCTCTCTCTACACATAAAAAAACATTATTAAATGGTTACTTCCTTGAGTTACTTTAGTTTTATCACCATGTATTTATCCCTATAGTTTGGTTTTGCATATCTTTAAAGAAGATATATCTTTTTAGTTCTCTTTTCATCTTTTTCCTTTACTTACAACTCATCTGCTGAAAAATCTAGGTCATTTGACCTGGAGAGTTTCCTACGGTCTGGAATTTTCTGATTGCACACTCACAATGCAGTTCAACATGTTGCTGGACCTTTTGTGTTTCCCACAAATTGGCAGCTGGATCCAGAGGCTTGATCAGACTGAGGTTTGATCCCTTTGATGGTGGTGGTGCATTCTTTCCACAGAAAGTAAACCATGTTTGGTAGCCTTTTGTCTTGATGAATGGTTTCTATATCCATTAATACACTGAATTTGCAAAATGATAATATTCTAAATCTATCATTTATCTGTTATTTGTTAGTTGGAATGCTTTAATAAAGAGACACTTCCTTCTTCTTTGGTATTAGTTTACCTAATGGTAGAATTCATACTGACAAAGCAGGATAAATATTTGATTCTTTGCCTTTATTTAATTGCCAAATTCCAAGTTAAGAAATTGGTTCTCTATCATTCTTTGAAGATAAAAAATTAGTTTTTTGATAACAAAGGAATTAATGAATTTAAACATATGGATATAGTTCAACCAATTGCAATTATTATCATTTTTGAACCTCAAATTTCCCCATTTTGGCTAGTGGAAGTCCCCTCAAGTTGGCTCCTGGCATCTTTCAATATGATCCTAATTGTGACCATCTGGTATGACAAGCCCCAGATCTGGAGCTGATCATTTCTCCTAGGTGCTCTGATTTCTTTTACTGGAAGTGATATATCAGGAACACAAGGTGGGGGAGGGATAAATTAGGAGTTTGGGATTAACATATTCATACTACTATATATAAAATAGATAACCAACAAGGACCTACTGTATAGCACAGAGAACTATACTCAATATTTTGTAATAACTTATAAGAGAAAAGAATCTGGAAAAGAATATCTCTCTCTCTCTCTATATATATATATATATGTATGAATCACTGTGCTGCACACCTAAAACTAATACAACATTGTAAATCAACTATACTTCAATTAAAAAAATTTTTTAGATCATACCACTGAAATGGGAAAACCTGATGACTTCATCCAAATCAACGGGAATTAAAAGTACATGGGACTGAATGAACTGATAAATGTGATTTATAACCTAAAAAAAAAAAAGAACATAGGTTACTAGAAGCACTCATTGCTACAGTATTAGTAAGCATAAAATATCTCATGAGTAGATCATACTGATACTTGCAATCCAAATCCAGGATTGTAGTGCTTTTTACTTAGCCTTTTCTGAACAACATCTTATCTCTTCTTCCACGTTGAGAATCCCGGTTCTAACTGCTACTGGGGATGATAGAATTAGAATAACTCCTAATTATTCATTTACTTCATCCCATATAGTACACAAGAGTCTCAGAATAACAATGCTATTGACCCTCAAAAATAATTACTGAGGATAATTTTTCTTTTCATATGTTGGCTCAATTTTAATTTAGTTCATAATTTAGTTTAGTTTGAATCTAGATTTATTCATATATTCAAAGTTGATTATTAGAGAACTTTCTGCATTTGAAGGGGAGCAAAGTAGCAAACTATTAATTTTCTTCTATTTGATTATTTTCATGTGCTTCTTTTATTATTACTGAACAATAAAGAGGTCATAAATTTTCCTATAGCAACAAGGGATGAAAAACTATAAATGTGGCTGTGTATTCCAAGGTTGTTGGTTTTTTTTTTTTTTTTTTTTTTTTGCCGTGCCACATGGCTTGTGGACTTTTAGTTCCCCAAACAAGGATTGAATCCCAACCATGGCAGTGAAAGGCTGAGTCCTAACCACGAGGCTGTCAGGGAATTCCCCATGTGTATTCCTAGTTTTAACTGCACTATATTCTTATAATATAGCTCCTGCCAAGCTTCAGCTTTCTCAGGTATATGTACTTCTCTGACCTCTTGCATTATTTTATACATTCCAAAAATGTGCTGCATGTAGTACTCAACACATTTCTAATCATTCATTCCAAGTAGTCTCTCTAAAAGGCTGTAAACTCAGACTATCTTCCTTGAATACATACCTGGCACAGAGTAGATACTCACTGTATATCTACCGAATCAATGATTGATTGAATAAACGAAGCAGCCTCCTCATATTTTAAATAAATGTTAAAATATTAGCTTAGTTCTATATTTAATGAGCACTATTACACAAAGACATTTCTATATACAAATATATAATATTTGCAAAGTGATTTTTCACCTAAGAAAAATACAAAATAAAAGTTTAACATATTCTTATTTGATGTCCATTAACACTACTCCCTTTCACCCCTCCAGGCTGGACATTGATAAGGTATCAATAATATCTTGACAAAATTATGCATAGTGAAAGACTCCATATGATCCCTCATTGAAAGAAAGCTAATAAGTTTTGACACCCCTCTCTGGTTTTAATATGCATAGTTGCTTTCGTCTAGCCTATCCTGTACCTTTAACTGAGAGCAGGATCCCTGTACCATGCAGCCAACTTCCATGGAAATTCTCCTGGCCTCTTATTCAGGACCTGCATCTGGAACCCTATTGCTTCACTGTATTTTGCACTCTTTCTCACTATTATTATTTAGCACCCTCAGGTCCTGACCTGTTGCTCTGTCTCCTAACTATGCCTTTATTCTCTCCCCTGATATCTTATGATTGATTTTATTCTAATCCTGACATTTGGTTTCCCTCAGTGATTGTGCTTAGAACACAGACTATGTGGTTCTCTTCTCTGCTCTAGGCAACACATGAGACCTATTCAGCTTTGTCCTCCACACTACTCTTAAGGCTGGGGTCCCAGTTGCATAAGGAATGTAATGGGGAGATGGTCTGAATACATATATGTTTAAATTGTACTGTACAATAAGCATGAAACATTCAAACTTTTTGGTCCAGGTATCAGATAAATAATTTATCCTTCTTGACAGACTGCAGTAGAAGAGTTAAGAATACAATATTTTATAAATGTAGCATTTGATAACTTAACAAACCTTCCAATATAAATTATTTCAATGCCCCTGAAACTTGTAGTAACCCCAAATAAGGAAGATTATTCAGTTTTACACTGAATTAATGAGACTCAAAGACATTAAGTTATTTTCCAATATCGCACAGAATATAAGTGGAAGAATATGATTGAACCTCATCACCTTATTCCTACACCAAACAATAAATTTCATTTCTTCATCACCAATTATATAATAGTTACCAAATTTCTTAAATTTTATGTACTTCAGTTTCTTTTATCCTGTTAAATGATTTTCTCTGTTAAAGTGAGTTAACTATGTAAACTGCTTTGAACTCCCAAGGGAAAAAAGAGCTGTAGGAGTGATAATTAGATGCCATGGTATTATAGATGTTTCTAAATGGAGTTGAAAGGTTCATGGAATAAAATTTTTTCCATATTTTCATTAATATGGATTTTTAATACCCTTTGGAAGTTAACCTGAAAAGTGTTTTCCTTCTTTTATAACTAAAAAAGGAACTTTATTCTCATTGACTCTGAAATTCTTTATAATAGAAAATGCTCAAGTTTCCTGAAATCTAAAAGGGTAGGCAATATTTTAAATAGATCGTTTGGCCAATGGACAATTGAACTACTCAGACAGACGTCATTGGAAATAAAAATCTAGTCTTTCAAAGCCATTGGAAATTTTGTTTCTGAATTCAGGTCCGCTGGCTCAATAGTCATGTGACCAAGTGGAAACTAGTTCTGCTCATTTAGTCTGCCTTTTAAACTTACTGAAACCAAGTTCTCTGCTCCTAAAGGACAGACAAATTCCTTTCTGTGGATTTGGCAGCATTAAAAAAGTCTAAAATCAAGGTGATTTTATATTTGCATTTCTAATCAACAGTTTAAAATGGGCTAATTTGTATGTTTATCTTTTAATAGCCTTAATTATTTAAAAAATGTGGACAGTGCTATTTTACCATAGAGAGAAGGCAGTTTTTCACATAGCTGAGTCTAGCTTAATTGCTTAAAATTGCATGCAGTAGTAGTGTACAACACCATTATACATGCAGCATTATACAGTACAGTATCTGCATTGGTATTTCAGACTTTTAATCTACCTATTTATTAAACTCATCTCAGGACTATTGAATCTGTTCAAACTGCCTATTGACTTTATAAATAATGTGCACCTTTTCCATGTCAGTAAAATATGAATTTATTTCACCATTTGCCATCAAGAGTCTTGAGAATATGCACAAAATTCTCATCTTCCATTTTATTACTTTGAAGGGTAGGATTCTGTGACATTGCATGGTAATGAACTTCATATTGAGCAGTCTACTTCAATGCAGTCTACCTTAGTAATTACTTATCAAGGAGTTCCACAAGTTCCACACCAGTTATTTTCTGTTAAGTAAGTAGCATACATTATACATTACACCAAAATATGATGGCATTTAGAATCATAGAAGGGAAAGGAACTTTGAGATTTCTTCTTCCAACCCCTTATTTTAGAGGTAAACAAACTTATATCCAAAAAATGCTTTTCTATGATGACAGAACTGACTGGTGAGAACTTTGATATTAGAGTCAAATCTCCTGGCTCCTATTCTTGTCTGCTTTCTGCTTTTTCTTTTACGCTGCCTCTCCTCTGTGTTTTGTTGTAAAAGATAAATGAGCTGATTTTACTCTGATTAAGAGAAAGCTATTAATGACCTGGTGGAAAAGAACCAAAAGCAGGGATGAATTATTGTTACACAACTTAGAATGTTTTCAAATTCTAAACAACAATGCAAGCTAGTGATGACTTACATAAAATAAGTGACTATGCATTGTAAAAGAACAAGGGAAACATGATAAAAAAAAAAAAAAACCCAACACACTCAAAGAAACACCTTTCTGCCCCAATCCAATATTTTGGTTGTGATTATTTGAGATAATACTTCCAGAAATGCTGGTGATGATGATTGCTGATTAAGCAGTGGGGAAAAGCAGGGACCTAGCTAAATGGAACAGTAAGAAGTCTTCCTGAAAGAAAGTTTAAAAAAATTTTGTGAAAGTTCTTCTGCCCTGTCATTATAAAATTCAATTTTTCTTTGTACTGATGAACTATGTCACCAGGCCAGGTAGTACACATTGGTAGCTTTTAGGGGATGTTGGGAATTTTGAAATTGGACAGGACAGATAAACATAGATGAAATCTAACACCATCCAGAGATTTATAGATGCTGCAGATTTGTGCTATTTCCACACACAGACTTGACAAGAATTGTTTTTTACTTTTTTTAACTCATGGCTCTGTGTCCTAAATTTAAAAAATACAACTAGCTACCATTTTTTTGAGTTTATTTATGTGCTTTAATACTATGAACACTTCATTCCATGTAATGCTCATGACAACTTTACGTGAGCTGGTAAAAATTATATATTACAGTGAATTACATAGATGAGAGAGTTTAAGAAACTAGCTCAAGATCTAGTAACTGTGGGAGCTGGGATTTGATGCTCAGTGCATTTAGCATAAGTTTATGCCCTTATTGACTCCACAGAGCTACAGATGATGGCAGCAACCACTTGTAACTACACTTGCTTTCAGCAGATGCAATATTTATTTGCTTAACTTCCTGACCTTCTTAAGGATAAAAAGTAAAAACCAAAACTAATTACATATGTGAGAACTTCTCTTAATATAATGTAGGTTCCTTATTGGCCAGCCAATTTTCCCCTTCTTCTTTTCACTGTTCTTAAATTCAGGTTCATTATACTTGGTTATATATTACATTTCCCCACATATGCATTGCATGTGTCTATTAATATCTCAAATAAGATCAGTGAAGTAATTGAATATATTTTCAATCATGAAAAACTATTAACTTAAAATATAAATAGAAGAGATAAAGCATTAATATTGTCATTGCTCTATTGGCTCTCTTTTCCTCTAAGAATAAGTTAAAAAAATTATGGAAATGTATGCAGGTAACATTTTTTTCTGCAATAATACTCATGGAATGAGAAAATTCAGTGTAAACACTAAGAAGAATCACTCTCTTTTACTGCATTCGTATTCTTTTCACTCATGACCAATAAAACAGAAACAACAAGGCCCCAAAAGACTGGCACCATAAATGATATAACATCAATTAAAATAAGCTTCGAAGTTTTTTCAGAGTTGATGACATCCTTATTTCATGCCAGAAGCATGTCTGAAGAGAATAATATTTGAGCTGTTTGCTCAACTTTACAAAAATACTTGAAATTGAGGCTTATAAAAAATTAGCAGCATCTTGTATAATATTATGAATTGATTTTGACTTTTACCAAATGTTCTCTGGTGTGACATGTAATCATTTGCCTAAATCACCTTCTCAGTCAAGAATTCCAAGGACATTATTATACAATATTAGGAATAATAGAATTGTCCTCTCTGTTTAAGTATGGAAAATGTTATTTCAGAGATAGAAACAAATTATTTCAACCATCTATTTGTGAGAGAGTAGAAGGAAACTTTATGAATTTTTCTTAATGTTGAAAGAGAAAAGTCTCACTCTTCGAAACAAAATTTATAAAGTACATCTAAAAATTGTCATGCTTCATTAGAAGCTATTCAGTGAGAAATTAAGGCCACCTATGAAGGTATTAATTGAGTTTAAGAGTTGCAAGCTAGTTTTAATTACAACCGGCAGTAATTATTTAGCACACATCTGTGACTTATCAGACATTGTGACAGACTGTGCAGCAGCAGGAATATGGCCAAGTTCTTGGAATTGTAGGTGTGACTAGTGAGAGCCCTTTGCACTGAAAGCTGTCTAGAAACAAAAGATGCTGGAAGACATGGATTTGATCTACAAGCTCCAGACACTGTAAAATAGGAAACACAATAAATGAAACCGTTTTTGGGTTTTTTTTTAAATTTCAACAGTTGAATTACAATGATTACTCAAAACAAAATTCCTGCCCCAAACTTTTAAAAATTATAGCCAGAAAGGAGAATGTTTTTAGATCCTTATGAAATGATTTATATAACTGTTATTTACAGTTTTTCATGGGAAAGCTCATGGTGCATTTCCCAGGGAAAGTCACTTTGATTCTACATTAGTTATGCTTTTTTAAAATTCATTGAAATCCATTATTATGAATTACAGCATCATTGTTCTCCAATCAATAGTGTACATTATGTCAAAAAGGATTTAAGTTATGCTAAAAAAAAATCTTGACTCCTCGGGTAGGGTATACTATGTCATTATTTTTAAAAGAAAATAAAGGAGAAACTTGCTTGGTAAGTGCTGGGTATAAACTAAATCTGCCCTGAGGCAATGATTTTTTAGTGTTACAGAAGCTGCTGGTGCTAGGTTTTCGATCATTACTGTGATTTGTAGCAAAGGCAGATACCCCTCCAGCCATGTATTGCAGAATTTGCAGTTTATTTCACAGACTCCTATCTGAGAGATGCACAGCATTGTCTCATAATGTTCTATAGCTTCCCACTTAAGTTCCTCCTATCTCATCTTGTTCATCACAGAGATTACAGTCCCAGTTATTACTGGTGATCAAACACAGCACTGAGTTTGTCACTACTTTCCTGAACCTGAATGGGGACAACAGAACCCTGACATATAGGCTTAGACAGTACAGTTTAGCACTGAAATTGTAGATGGGCATACAACCTGACACAAAGCCATCAGAAATGACTTAGCTTATTTTAGCAAAGATGATTTAGATACTGTGAAGTCCCTGAATAAAATGTTAACAATGTCCAATGCTGAAGATAATTTTAATTGTAAAGTGACTTCATACATAGATCACACCCTTAATTGTCATAGTTTAAAGTTTAGATAAGAGTTTTTGTCAATAAGTGCTCCAGACACTCCCAAGAAACTCTCACATTAAAAGACAAAGTACTCTTCCTAAAATATAATTAATGCTGGACTTGCATAAAGTGGGATAAATCTCTAAGAATGCATTCCCTCTAAGCCACTCACCCCCCTATAAAAAAAAGGAGGAAGAAAGACTTTGCTAAAAACAAGAGCTGGACTGTGAACATTAAGCAACTAATAACAGAGATTTGGCTTGAAGGCAAATGCTGCAGTCAGTAATACATTCAAAACTATAATATGTTCATAACTACGGCCCAGCAACCAGACCTCCTGAAGAAATCTGAGAAGAAAATTAAAAAAAACTTTGAGAAAGAACAACCTGTAACTTATTCATTCCTGTATAAAGAGATGCTAAAAGTAATGACCTACCTGGACGTAGCTTCCTTGTAAACGTGCTTATGGTGTTTACTAACAGAAAGATGATGGAGAGTGCCTGTCAAAAACCAAAACCAGAACAAAAAGGTGTCTAATCAGTTAGGATATACCTGGTCTTTCTAAGTTATTTATTATAAATGAACCTGAAATTTATGTGTTTTTGAAGCATGGGTGGCTGGAGAATAAGAAAAGTCAATATTTTCCAACTGTGCCATTGAACGTAAAACTGGGGAACCCCCAATATGAATCAGCTTCCTTTAAGAACAATGTTTCCACACACTTTTCAGACTCACAGTCTGTTAATAAGAAATCACACATGTCTTATTGAAGAAAAAAAGAGATAATATTAATAGGAAACTGTGTCTTACATACTCATGTTTTTCCAGAAGGAAATGCTAATTCTTGGCAGGATATTACTTATATTGTTTGACTTGTTGGTAAAGGTTGGTATCAGGTAATATCTGCAATTCAAATGGTCCTGCTACATTTTAGCCCCTCTTCCAAGTTGTTTTAACACTAAAACAACTTGGAAGTTGGATTGAATGACCCCAAGGCCGGATTACTTCTTGGCTCAGAACAGAAGCAAATGGAAATCTCTCTGGAGGAAAGCATCCTGAATATAGGCCTCCAGATTCCCAAAATTTAACATGAACTATACATGAACTAACAATCAAACATCACCAGCCACAGAAGAAAATGTTACAAGTAAAAGGTCAACTAGGAAAAATATCAGATTTTTACCCTTAAAACTTAAAATAATACAGATTACTTCAGATACAGAATATAAAATAACTATGAATTTAAATTTTTAAAGAAAATGATAATATAATAAAAAATAAATGAGAATCCATACACTCTCCAGATTGACCAAAGAGATTTGAAAAAGAATTAAATATGACTTTTTTAAATGAAATATATTCAGTGAATTGACTAAAGTATAGAATTGCCATTACTGAAGTATAGAAGAGAATAGAAATGGTAATGAAAGAACAAATATCTGAAAATACAGTAGCTGAGAATTTTCCAAAATTCATGAAAATTATGATTTCACAAACACCAGAATACCAAAGGTGGGATATATACAGAGCAGCATGAATAAGAGAGAACTCCGCACCTGGGCACACTGCAGTGAAACTACAGAGCATGTATTACAAAGATCTTAAGAACAGAAAGGAAAGGCAAAGCACTTACAGAAGAATGACAACCGAATTCTTCAACAGCAACAAAAGAAGCCAGAAGATAAAATCCTCAAAGTACTGAACAAAAAATAGCTGTCAACCTAGAATTGTGTGCTCAGAAAAATTATCCGTCAAGAATAGGAGATTAGAAAAAAAAAAAAAGACTTTGTAACTAAACAAAAACTGAGAGAATTTACCACCAATACTTTTACACTAAAGGAAGGATTAAGAGTATATTTCAGGAAAAAAAGAAAATATACTCAAAAGGAAGTTCTAAGATGCAGGAAAAAATGGTGAGCAAGATGTTGGTAAACTGATAATCAGTTAAATGTACATTACCGTACAAAATAACAATGGTAACATATAATTACTTGAATTATAAAATATATAAGCCCCTAGCAAGATTAATGAACAAAAAAAGAGATAAGGTAAAATATATGATCTTATTAATGAAAAATAGGACATATAAAGCAATAAGATACCACTACAAACTTAGTAGAAAGGACAAAATCTGGAATAGTGATGATACCAATTGCTGGGATGGATGTGCAGCAGCAAAGAACTCTCATACATTGCTAATAGGAATGCAAAATATTAGAGGCTCTTTGAAAGACAGTTTGTCAGTTTCTTACAAAGCTAAACATATTCTTACCAAATGATTCATCAATTGTTCTTCTTAGTGGTTACCCAATAGAGTTGAAAACTCAGGTCTACATAAAAACCTGCACACAGATGTTTATAACCCCTTTGTTTATAATTGCTAAGTCTTGAAAGCAACCAAGATGTCCTTCAGTAAGTAAATGGATGAATAAACTGTGGTACATCCAGAAAATGGAATATCATTCACCACTAAAAAGTAATGAACTATAAAGCCATAAGACAACATGGAGGAACATTAAATGCATATTACGAAGTGAAAGAAACCAATCTGAAAAGGCTACATGCTGTATGATTCCAACAATATGACGTTCTGGAAAAAGGCAAAACCATGGAATGGTTCCTGGGAAAAGAGGAGCATGAATAACAGAGCACAAAGAATTTTTAGGGCAGCTGACTTTAAATCATTTCTATAAAATTCAAAATTAAATAATATATCTCACGATAAGCATATGTGAGGAAGATTGTTAAAGGAAGGAATGATAAGCACAAAAATTTAAATATGTATTATGATGGGGGCAGTAATGGTACAAAGGGATAGGAAGGGAAAGGCATAGAAGAGCCCAATCACAATCTAAAGTTCTGTTTGTTTAATTTAGTGGTTGGTATATGGGTGTTCATTTGATATTTTTAAACTCATAGTTATGTTATATATATATAATGTATTTATATATAATTTTGATTATACCAAATATAACAAATTAATGTGTGATTAAAACATCAAATTTTTTATTTCTTTTGACATTCATATGAATTAGACATTCATCTCCACACTCTCTCATCCATCCTGTTTCCACCAGGGCAGTCGATAACATAGCTCTTGAGGTTCTCACCATGGTTTTGACCAATGCTCTAGTCTATGATAATGGGACCAGAGAGGATCACTTTTGAAGACTGGCAGAGGTGGAAATTCTCAAAATGTGAATTGAGATTTATAAATGCTTTAAAACTGTTGTTCCAGCAGTGATAACAGTATATAATGATTAAGTGAGTGATACATAATGATTAAGTGAGTGTTATATAATGATTAAGAGAATGGACAAGAATCAAATAAATTTGACTGGAATTCCAGCTCTGTAACTTACCAGCTGAGCATCCTAAGAAATATTATTTATTTTCTTAAGTCTGTTTTCTCCTCTTTAAAATGAAGTTCACAATAGCTCCTACCTCACAGGACTGTTCTTAGGACTAAAGGAAATAATGCATATAAAGCATCAAGCACAGTGCCTGGCACATAATCATACTCAGTAGATGTCAGGTATCATTATCATCATTTCATGCATTAATCTATCATATGATAAGAGAGAGATGCTTACTCTTCTCTTTTCCTCAATTGCTAAGGGGAAGGAATGCACAGCTGCAAAGTTTTCATTTTTCTTTTCAACTAACACTACTTGACAAGGTTGAAATTCTGATGTTTCTGTAGCAATATGTTAACTTAGATGCTTCAAAAGAGCCCAGAGACTCAGATGTTAAAAAAGATTGACAGTCAACTGACAACAGCAGGCTGCCTAATCAGCCCATGGCACTGGTGACAACATGGTAGGGCACACTGAAGGAAACATCTGGGGCATCATGAAAGAGAGCTAGAATAGGCTTATTTTTATTTCGAAGTTCAAAGACCCTGAAGCTGAATCACATTTGTTAGGCTTTGATTCATTCGTAGTTGTGAGCTGTCAGCAACAGACACCACATAGGAGAGAAAACCTGTGGAGAGAACAGAGATAAAGGAAAGAAATACCTAAAAGGACATTATCTCTAAATGTGCAGAGATGAGGAGTTATGGTGTGAGCATGCGTGATCTGAAATCAGAGGGACCTGTGTTTGAATTCTGCCTGCATCACACATTTAGCTGTGTGACCCAAAGCAAGATTTTTAATGTCTCTACGTTTCCACTGTATCATTTATTTAATTGGGGAAGGTGCTTACATTTTGGGAGTGTTGAGAGGATAACTCATGTAAAAAGCTTAACACTGTCACTGGCAAAAACAAGATTGAATATATTTAGATATCATTATAGTCATCCTCGTTATTATCATCGTCTTTAGTCAGTATCTTTAACGGATTTATGTAGAATTTTACAAAAATATAACACAGAAAAAAATAAAGCTTTTTGTCCAGCAAAATCTTTTCTTATGTAGCAACTTGGGAGAATAAGTGGGTATTATTTGAAATGTCATCTGAATATAAACCTATGGGCATTGATATAACCTGCATACATTATATTCTCTAAAAGAAGAAAGCTTGGATGATGTCAGCATGGGTTCCTGTCATAATCTGATTCTTTTCTCAAAGATAGAGAGAGAGATAGATATTTGAAAAAGCATAAGAAAAAATATACAGCAAGCAGTAAAATATTGACACAGAAAATTTGAAACTCTGAACTTGAAAACATGTTTTATTTTCCTTTCTACCATAAAAGAAGTCCATCAAGCTCAAAACAATGTTTGATATATTGGCAAATTTCACTAGACATTTTATACTTCCAACATAGTACTGAGGTTGATCTTTTGCAGCAATAACAACAACAAAATACCTCATTTAAAAATATTTTTTTCAAATCACATTCTGTACACTAATTCATTGATTTTCACCTTTATAAATCTTTTCCATTGCCAAATACAATGACTACAATTAAAGACCACAATTAAATGGTCACATTTAAGTTTTCTCATAAACAACCTTTCACTTACCGTAGATCATCATAATTGAACAAATAATTAATGCTCACCTATTATGTGCAGGGAATCAGAAAAATATAGTCTCATTCTTATCTCAGTATACAATATATTTGACATGGAAAATTGAATATAGAAATAAAAAGGCAATGTAAGTGCAGGAAAGTGATTAAAAATAAAAGAAAAAATCCACAGTAATGGAGTTTCTCAGCAAGGTAAAGAATTCAACTGAAAGAGCTATAATTGCAAAAACTAGAATACGTTGAGCAACAAAATAAGATAGTACTGGGTTATAAAGTATAAAATAAATATACATCCATATAATATATATAATACATATTCATAATTTATGAATAAATATTCATGTATTGCATAAATTAATAAATGGTAGAGAAAAGACACATCTCCCATGCAGAATTCCAAGTATTTTATGATGATATCCACCCTCACAGAGGTGAAGCATAACTACTCACTGCCTAATTGTGGGCCGTCCTTAGTGACTTACTTCCAAAGAGTACAGTATGGAAAGGGAAGCTAAAAGGAGTAACTTTGCAGAGGAGAAGCCTGGCAAACACCACCTCAGTCAGGAGACTAAAGTCAACATCAGCAGCGATAAATCATGGTAATATGTATAATTAATATGCTGTGTGCAAAATGACACTTTAGCTCTGCTGTCTTCCTCCTCAGAATCCATAACTCCAGTCCAATAATGAGAAAAATGACAGGCAAGTCTCAGTTGAGGGACTTTCTAAAAATACCCGACCAGTGCCCCTCAAAACTCTTAGGGTCATCAAAAACAAGGAAAAATTTGAGAAAATCTCACAGTCAAGAGGAATATACAGAGACATGACAACAATGAAACATGGTGTCCTAGATGCAATCTTGGAACAGAAGAAGTACATTGGGTAAAAACTAAGGAATTCTGAAAAAAAATTATGGACTTTAGTTAATAATAATATGTAAATATTGGTTCATTAATGGTAAGAAGCACACCATACCTATGTAAGATATTAACAATAGAGGAAACTGGGTATGGAATATACAGGAATTTTCTTTAATAGCTTCTCAACTTTTCTATATATATCAAACTTTTTTCTATATATCTCAAGCTTGTATTGCTTTTGTAAATATACTTTATTTACAAAAGCCATACAAGTACTAAATACATGGTATGAGCATTAAGTGCTGTATTCAGAGGAAGAACGAAGTCTTTTCAGCTCCCAGTCTTGGCAAAAGTTACTGGAGCTGTTGAAGATTGGGTCACTTCACTGGGATTTGCATTTTAACAGGTGAACTCCTGAACATCAGAAGACCTTTAAATCCCACTTTTTCATGGTGGCATCTCCAATATAAGCAAGAAATACAAAGGTGCCACTTTCTGCCCTAACTATATATGAAGACAACCTTATGAAAACAGCAATCACACTTATTTGGCATTACTATAAGATTACTGTTAATATTGCAAACTAAAACTTAAATGAATGTGCAAATAAAAGCTGGACAATTTGGGCTACATCAAGAAAGATGCTGAAATTTGATACCTCTCCTCTTAGTGAATCTTAATAAAAAATATTAATAATAATATTTTCCTTGCTTTTTGATAACATCACACTAATATATTCCTTTATTCAACAAGCATTTATTGAGCACCTACTATACTGCAGAAAAGTTCATAGGCACACAGACTACAATGATAAATAAGGAATGGGAATCTCCCACAAGCTAGTGCAACAGTTTTGCAGGCACATTGTTGTAGTAAGGACACAGGGAGACATGGACAAGTACATCACATTCTTTATGGTTCATAATTGATAATGAAATTAGGAACATTCTTGCCATTCCTTCACATCAAGCTAGCCAACATCACATTGTTTTTATATATCTCAATATATATGTTGGTGTATATAAACATATGTATATATAAAGATTTTTTAAATTTACTTTGTTAAAGCATATAATCCATTAAAAATATGTATGGCTTTACACAGTTTAAACATTTGGGGCTGGAGATCAAGAGAGAGAACACTTCTCTGTTTTCTGGTATTTGTGCAGCTGTTGCCATTGCCTTGCCAGGGATTTTTCTAGGAGGGAAATGCTGGTGTCTTTGATGCCAGCCGGTGGCATTCTATTATTAAGCGAGATGAAAGCAAAATTACCTCTTCCTACTGCTGTTGCTGTAGTGACTGCTGTACCTACCATTTCCACCCACCACCTATTGGGTGGTATGAAGGTTTTCTTGGAGTCCAGATAGTTCAGATATACTCTTCATGGTGGCATATTTCACATTTAAAATAGATGCTTCATTCACCAGTTAACTTTTCAATATTTACAAGCAAGGTGATCTTTTTTATCCTTACTTTCAAAGAAACAAGGTCTTAGGCTCAGCAACATCAATCATCGAAGTATCAGAGTTTAATTTCAATGTTGTTAATCTCCATTTAATCTAGAGGCCTGTAAAGGTGCCAGAGTCATGAATGTGATATGAATAGCTTTGGCTATCCAAAACCTAATGAAACAACTAGGGAGTTTCAAATTTTACAGGTTGTTTTTTTCCCAAGCTTTCTCTGTGTTCACCACCTGCAAAAATGTAACTAAAACTGAAAAAAAAGAGAATTCCCAGTATATTATGCCAGGTACTGGCAGCAAGAAAAAGCTTGAATTCATAGCAGTTGGATCAATAACTTGAAAACTGAACATTTATAAACAGACACAAATGTTGAAAACAACTGTTTACTAGCTATTCTTGAAAAGTCTTTCTCACATTACTAGTAAAAAACTCATTATTATGCAGAAAACCACAAATGCCAGCTATAACTCTAATGCCATAATAATCTGAAAACCTAATGTCAAAGTGTAGAGAAATTTATAAGAAATATAAGCAACATGGTGTTGGATTTAGGAAAACCTAAATTTTATTTCATAAAGTAAAGTTGTCCTTCTCACTGAAAATAAGAGAGGAAGACATGCTGCCCCTTTCCCATGGCATAATGTTACTATGTTGGTACTGCTGTCCAAAATCATCAGGATATTTTTCTACCCCAAGAGTTTACAATAATTCGTAGACAGCTTCTTCTGTAAAGGTCTAGGGTAGAAGTAGACCTAGAGGAGGTACATTGTATCTGAATTATACAGTCTTAAAGATAAAGTGATTATGATGGGACATAAAAAAATTATGAACCTTGATAACATTGGATATTAAGAACTGTCATTTTCCTGCTCCCAATCATTCCAGTGTCAGAACTAGCCAGCCAATATAAGAGATGTCTCCTTAGTCCAGCAGAGATACCCCAAATGAATGTCTCCTAGACCTGGGAATTGGAAAAAGTCCTGTAAACATTGACTTGTCCTATGGTAACTAACATAAGAAAGAGACATAATCTTCACATGAGCAATGTTCCAGTTTTCAAGAAAATTGTAACCAAAGAAATATAAACCAGAAGAGTTAATATTCATATCTGGATATGACAAAAAGATACCTCAATTGTGAAAAGTTCTGAGATTTATCACATACATGGACTCAGTTCAAGAGAAGAATCACATAAGTGTTGAAGTTTTGCTGTGAAGAGTTAAATATTTATCTTTAAAGCTAGTTAGTCATAAAAATTACTTGAGAAGAAGAATGACAAAAATGTTGAAAGTAGAGATACCTAATACTATAAACCATAACAACTTAATAAAAACAGTTTGGGCTCTGAACCAGATTATATTAATAATGTCACAAAAAGGAAATGAGTAGTAATGATTAAAACACCTACTAAGTTTCTCATTTTGAATAGAGAGGAGATTAAAAAGTTCTCACACCACTCTTTATTAATAAGAATGCAATTATGTTTTCTCTTGAAAAACATGAGTAGGTTTTTAAAAGAATATAGATGATAGATAAGAAAGCTAGCCAGATAGATATGACTATATAGAATACAAATATATTGTATTTTAACAAAGTTAAGGCAAAGAAAGTTTTGCTATATTAAAGGGAACAGAAAAAAAGGAATCACTATGAAAGCTTAAAAACAGAAATCACACATAAAATGACAAATAAGATCAGACATATCAGCTATGACAAATGTAAATGCATTAAATTACTATATTAAAATTCAAAGAATATCAGATTATTAAATTTTTTCTATATATATGAAATTTATATGTCCAGTTACACATACACATAAATACAAACAGATTATATGTGAAAGAATAGACAAAATATGTTCCAGCAACAACAAAATTACAACAGTGTTGATTAATAGTAATGTTAGATAAAGTACAAACAAAAGGACAAACATTCCTTCATTGGGTTCTCATTATGTGCAAAGTGTTCTTTTAGATACTGGGCCACAACACTAAGTAACACAAACTTGGTACTTGCCCTTGTGAAGCTTATTAAAGGGAGCCAAGTATTTAAAAATTAATTGCACAAAGTTATTTACACTTAAGATAAAGGCAAAGAGAGAAATAGTCAGTGTGTGAACCTATAATTTTGGGAGATTGGATTTGTGTGGAGGCATGGCTGAAGAAGTGATATTTAAGCTAATAGCTAAAAGATTAAAAATTCGGTATACATATACTAGTCTATGTGTGTTGTGCTTGATCATTTGTGCACACATATGTGAGTATTGGGGGATAGGTTGGTGAGAAATAACAGCACAGCAGGCAAAGGAAATAAGAGTGAAGGCTCCAAGCAAGAAAGGAGCTAATGATTATATATTTCTAAAAGATATAGTTAATAATGGAAATATAAAAATTGTAAACATTTATTCATTCATATTAAATTTAAAAAAACAAGCACTATTGGAATCTCAAGGAGAAACTGGTAAAAGAACAGAAGTAAACAACTTTACCATATATCTTCTAGTCTTTTGTATTTCTAGGAATCAAAAAATAAATTAGCATTAGGAAATCTATTTAACATAATGTAGCATGGAAATAGATACAATTAAATTTGATTTTCTTATCAAATACTGAAAAGTCTATATTTAATTTAAAAACAGTTGAGTGAAATATAAATTTTTAGTGAAGCTCTCTTAGTTTCATTTATTCTATCAAATTTGAATCAAATATTACCATATTATTTAATAGAGAAACTTCTGAGACATTTCCATTAAAGAAGCAAAAATGATAAGATTTCTTATTTTGCCATCATGTAACATAATAGTGATCTTAAAATTCTAAACGAGTCACTAAAACAAATGAAATAAGAAAAATTTAAGATATAATATTGTTAAAAAGTGACAAAAATAAACAGTATTTGGAAATGTTATGTTTTTATGTCTAGAAAATTCAAAACAATCAGAATAAATATAAAAACTTATAAGATTTAATATGGTAGCTAGGAAAGAATTGTAAAAGAAAAGGAAATGATTGTCACTACACAAGGAAAATATATAATTCTTCAGAATATTCTCTAAAAACAAAATAAAACAAAATAAAAACAATGAATACTATTTGAAAGGCAAATTCAATATTCTCATTGCTATAACCTCAGTGCCTTTAAGTGCCTGGAAGACAGGAGACATTTAATTTATACTTGAAAGAAAGAGTGATTGAGTGAATGAATAAAGCTTCTTTATTCATTTATTTAAAATGAGCTTCTTGAAGCAAGGACCATATTATTGATCCTACATTCTAGGTATTAAATTAAGTTTATCAAATTAATTAAAAGTTCATAATATTAATAAACAAATTAATTTCCAGGGATTTTCTTTTGCTTACTAGCTGTGTGATGTTGGGCAACTATATATAATTTCTCTGAGCCTCAAGTCCTCATTACAAAATAAATAAACAAAATTTCGAGTAATAAGAGTAATTAACCAAAAGGATATTTTTTAAAGAATTAATTGAGATTAGATTAGAGACCTAAATGTAAGACCAGACACTATAAAACTCTTAGAGGAAAACATAGGAAGAACACTCTTTGACATAAATCACAGCAAGATCTTTTTTGATCCACCTCCTAGAGTAATGGAAATAAAAACAAACAAAAAAAAAACAAATGGGACCTAATGAAATGTCAAAGCTTTTGCACAGCAAAGGAAACCATAAACAAGACAAAAAGACAACCCTCAGAATGGGAGAAAATATTTGCAAATGAATCAACGGACAAAGGATTAATCTCCAAAATATATAAACAGCTCATGCAGCTCAATATTAAAAAAAAAACAACCCAATCCAAAAATGGGCAGAAGACCTAAAGAGACATTTCTCCAAAGAAGACATACAGATGGCCAAGAAGCACATGAAAAGCTGCTCAACAACACTAATTATTAGAGAAATGCAAATCAAAACTACAATGGGGTATCACCTCACTCCAGTTAGAATGGACATCATCAGAAAATCTACAAACAACAGTTGCTTGAGAGGGTGTGGAGAAAAGAGAACCCTCTTGCACTGTTGGTGGGAATGTAAATTGATACAGCCACTATGGAGAACAGTGTGGAGGTCCCTTAAAAAACTAAAAATAGAACTACCATATGACCCAGCAATCCCACTACTGGGCATATACCCAGAGAAAGCCATAATTCAAAAAGACACATGCACCCCAATGTTCATTGCAGCACTATTTACAATAGCCAGGTCATGGAAGCAACCTAAATGCCCATCGACAGATGAATGGATAAAGAAGATATGGTATATATATACAATGGAATATTACTCAGCCATAAAAACGAACGAAATTGGGTCATTTGTAGAGACGTGGATGGATCTAGAGACTGTCATACAGAGTGAAGTAAGTCAGAAAGAGAAAAACAAATATTGTATATTAACACATATATGAGGAACCTAGAAAAATGGTACAGATGAACCGTTTTGCAAGGCAGAAATTGAGACACAGATGTAGAGAACAAATGTATGGACACCAAGGGGGGAAAGCGGTGGGGAGGCGTGGTGCTGGTGGTGTGATGAATTGGGCGATTGGGATTGACATGTATACACTGATGTGTATAAAATTGATGACTAATAAGAACCTGCTGTATAAAAAAAAATAAAATAAAATTCAAAAATTCATTAAAAAAACCAACCAAACAATCAAACAAAAAAACACGAAAAGACAACCTATTGAATGGGAGAAAATATTTGCAAATGATACAACAGACAAGGGCTTAATATCCAAAATATAAACAACTCATACAACTCAACAACAGAAAACCAAACAACCCAATCGAAAAATGGGCAGAAGACCTTAATAGACATTTCTCTAAAGAGGACATACAGATGGCCAGTAGGCACATGAAACGATGCTCAACATCACCAGTTATTAGAGAAATGCAAATCAAAACTACAAGGAGGTACCAACTCACACCAGTCAGAATGGCCATCATTAAAAAGTCTACAAGTAACAAATTCTGGAGAGGATGGGGTGAAAAGGGAACCCTCATACACTGTTGGTGGGAATGTAAGTTGGTACAGTCACTATGGAGAACAGTATGGAGGTTCCTCAGAAAACTAAAGACAGAATTACCATGTAATCCAGCAATCCCACTCTTGGGAATATACCCAGACAAAACTATAATTCAAAAAGATATATACACCCTTATGTTCATAACAGCACTGTTCACAATAGCCAAAACATGGAAACAACCTAAATGTCCATCACCAGATGAATGGATAAAGAAGATGTGATACATATATATACAATACAATACTACTCAGCCATAAAAAAGAACAAAATAATGCCATTTGCAGCAACATGGATGCAACTAGAGATCATCATACTAAGTGAAGTAAGTCAGAAAGAAAGACAAATACCATACGATATTACTTATACGTGAAATCTAAAATATGGCACAAATGAACCTATCTACAAAACAGGTACAGACTCATAGACATAGAGAACAGACTTGTGGTTGCCAAGGGGGAGCATGGGAGAGAGAGGGATGGACTGGGAGTTTGGAATTAGTAGACGCAAACTATTACATTTAGAATGGATAAACAATAAGGTCCTAATGTATAGCACAAGGAACTATATTCAGTATCCTGGGATAAACCATAATGGAAAAGAATATAAAAAAAGAATGTATGTGTATAACTGAGTCACTTTGCTGTACAGCAGAGATTGGCAGTACATTGTAAATCAACTATACTTCAATAAAAAAAAAGACAAAATAAAATAAAATAAAATATAACGTGGAAAAACAAACAAACAAAAAAAAAGAAAAAATATATAGAGCCCTTAGTACAGTGATTAACAGGTAGTGAATATTCAATAAATGTTAGCTGTCATCATCATCATTGCCATCATCATTATCACACTTCCATTTTACATATTTTTTAAAGATTCAATTTGAGATGACATTTGAACTATAAGCTGCTAAGATAATCACAATATTTCTGAGAACTATTATTGGTATGTCTTCTCTGTTCAAGAACATAGAATGGGGCTTCCCTGGTGGCGCAGTGGTTGAGAGTCTGCCTGCTAGTGCAGGGGACGCGGGTTCGAGCCCTGGTCTGGGAGGGTCCCACATGCCGCGGAGCAGCTGGGCCCGTGAGCCACAACTACTGAGCCTGTGCGTCTGGAGCCTGTGCTCCGCAACGGGAGGGGCCGCGATGGTGAGAGGCCCGCGCACCGCGATGAAGAGCGGTCCCCGCACCGCGATGAAGAGTGGCCCCCACTTGCCGCAACTGGAGAAAGCCCTCGCACGAACCGAAGACCCAGCACAGCCAAAAATAAATAAATAGATAAATAAATAAAAATAAAAGTAGCTATATAAAAAAAAAAAAAAAAAAAAGAACATAGAATGACTTACTTTTTCCTATACCTATAATCAGCTCACCAGTTAAGGTTTATTCATTCAACAATAATTATTAAGTACATAACATGGTGCCTGACACATAGTAGACATGCAATGAATATTTGTTTAATGAAGGAAAATGAATGAATGAATGAATAAAAAACTGAACTGTGGCTCCCACAGTATGGCCGGCGACATTAGCTAGCGCTCGCTCTACTCTCTCTAACGGGGAAACAGCGGACTACAAGAGACTGAGATGTATCTGCCTCTATTTCCAACAGACTCACGTTCAACTTTCGCTCACAAAAAAAAAAAAAAAAAAAAAAAAAGCCGGGAAAATTTTATTAACCCTTTTTTAAAAAAAGTTAATATAAAATTATAGCAAAAAAGGAACCTGAATTTTAGTAACACAGCTGGAACAATCCGCAGCGGTGGCGGCAGCGGCGGGAGAAGAGATTTAATTTAGTTGATTTTCTGTGGTTGTTGGTTGTTCGCTAGTCTCACGGTGATGGAAGCTGCACATTTTTCAAAGGGACCGAGAAGCTGCTGGAGGTTTGGCTCTCCAGGCAGCAACCCGACGCAAACCAAGGATCTGGGGATCTTCGCACCATCCCAAGATCCGAGTGGGACATACTTTTGAAGGATGTGCAATGTTCAATCATAAGTGTGAAAAAAACTGACAAGCAGGAAGCTTATGTACTCAGTGAGAGTAGCATGTTTGTCTCCAAGAGATGTTCAATTTTGAAGACATGTGGTACCACCCTCTTGCTGAAAGCACTGGTTCCCTTGTTGAAACTTGCTAGGGATTACAGTGGGTTTGACTCAAAGCTTCTTTTATTCTTGTAAGAATTTCATGAAGTCTTCTCACCAAGGGTACCCACACCGGAATTTCCAGGAAGAAATAGAGTTTCTTAATGCAATTTTCCCAAATGGAGCCGCATATTGTATGGGACACATGAATTCTGACTGTTGGTACTTGTATACTTTGGATTTCCCAGAGAGTCGGGTAATCAATCAGCCAGATCAAATCCTGGAAATTTTGATGAGTGAGCTTGACCCAGCAGTTATGGACCAGTTCTACATGAAAGATGGTGTTATTGCAAAGGATGTCACTCTTGAGAGTGGAATTCGTGACCTGATACCATGTTCTGTCATTGATGCCACACTGTTCAATCTTTGTGGGTATTCAATGAATGGAATGAAATTGGATGGAACTTATTGGACTATTCACATCACTCCAGAACCAGAATTTTCTTATGTTAGCTTTGAAACAAACTTAAGTCAGACCTCCTATGATGACCTGATCAGGAAAGTTGTGGAAGTCTTCAAGCCAGGAAAATTTGTGACCACCCTGTTTGTAAATCAGAGTTCTAAATGTCACACAGTGCTTTCTTTTTTTTTTTTTTTTTTTGATTTTTAGAAATTTCATGTAATGTCTGAAACATTTATATTAACATATTTCCATACATATTTCCATACAAATACAAATATAAGATTTTTAGAAATTTCATGTAATGTCTGAAACATTTATATTAACATGTTTCCATACAAATAACCCAATGAAAGTTTAGTATTAGTTGTTTTGTTTGTTTTTTTATACTGCAGGTTCTTATTAGGCATCAGTTTTATACACATCAGTGTATACATGTCAATCCCAATCGCCCAATTCAGCACACCACCATCCCCACCCCACCGCAGTTTTCCCCCCTTGGTGTCCATATGTCCATTCTCTACATCTGTGTCTCAACTTCTGCCCTGCAAACTGGCTCATCTGTACCATTTTTCTAGGTTCCGCATACATGCATTAATATACGATATTTGTTTTTCTCTTTCTGACTTACTTCACTCTGTATGACAGTCTCTAGATCCATCCACGTCTCAACAAATGACTCAATTTCGTTCCTTTTTATGGCTGAGTAATATTCCATTGTATATATGTACCACATCTTCTTTATCCATTCGTCTGTTGATGGGCATTTAGGTTGCTTCCATGACCTGGCTATTGTAAATAGTGCTGCAATGAACATTCGGGTGCATGTGTCTTTTTGAATTACGGTTTTCTCTGGGTATATGCCCAGTAGTGGGATTGCTGGGTCATATGGTAATTCTATTTTTAGTTTTTTAAGGAACCTCCATATTGTTCTCCATAGTGGCTGTATCAATTTACATTCCCACCAACAGTGCAAGAGGGTTCCCTTTTCACCACACCCTCTCCAGCATTTGTTGTTTGTAGATTTTCTGATGATGCCCATTCTAACAGGAGTGAGGTGATACCTCATTGTAGTTTTGATTTGCATTTCTCTAATAATTAGTGATGTTGAGCATCTTTTCATGTGCTTCGTGGCCATCTGTATGTCTTCTTTGGAGAAATGTCTATTTAGGTCTTCTGCCCATTTTTGGATTGGGGTGTTTGTTTCTTTGATATTGAGCTGAATGAGCTGTTTATATATTTTGGAGATTAATCCTTTGTCCGTTGATTCATTTGCAAATATTTTCTCCCATTCTGAGGGTTGTCTTTTCGTCTTGTTTATGGTTTCCTTTGCTGTGCAAAAGCTTTGAAGTTTCATTAGGTCCCACTTGTTTATTTTTGTTTTTATTTCCATTACTCTAGGAGGTGGATCAAAAAAGATCTTGCTGTGATTTATGTCAAAGAGTGTTCTTCCTATGTTTTCCTCTAAGAGTTTTATAGTGTCCAGTCTTATATTTAGGTCTCTAATCCATTTTGAGTTTATTTTTGTGTATGGTGTTAGGGAGTATTCTAATTTCATTCTTTTACATGTAGCTGTCCAGTTTTCCCAGCACCACTTATTGAAGAGACTGTCTTTTCTCCATTGTATATCTTTGCCTCCTTTGTCATAGATTAGTTGACCATAGGTGCGTGGGTTAATCTCTGGGCTTTCTATCTTGTTCCATTGATCTATGTTTCTGTTTTTGTGCCAGTACCATATTGTCTTGATTACTGTAGCTTTGTAGTATAGTCTGAAGTCAGGGAGTCTGATTCCTCCAGCTCCATTTTTTTGCCTCAAGACTGCTTTGCCTATTCGGGGTCTTTTGTGTCTCCATACAAATTTTAAGATGATTTGTTCTAGCTCCGTAAAAAATGCCATTGGTAATTTGATAGGGATTGCATTGAATCTGTAGATTGCTTTGGGTAGTATACTCATTTTCACAATGTTGATTCTTCCAATCCAAGAACATGGTATATCTCTCCATCTGTTGGTATCATCTTTAATTTCTTTCATCAGTGTCTTATAGTTTTCTGCATACAGGTCTTTTGTCTCCCTAGGTAGGTTTATTCCTAGGTATTTTATTCTTTTTGTTGCAATGGTAAATGGGAGTGTTTCCATAATTTCTCTTTCAGATTTTTCATCATTAGTGTATAGGAATGCAAGAGATTTCTGTGCATTAATTTTGTATCCTGCAACTTTACCATATTCATTAATTAGCTCTAGCAGTTTTCTGGTGGCAGTTTTAGGATTCTCTATGTATAGTATCATGTCATCCGCAAACAGTGACAGTTTTACTTCTTCTTTTCCAATTTGTATTCCTTTTATTTCTTTTTCTTCTCTGATTGCCGTGGCTAGGACTTCCAAAACTATGTTGAATAATAGTGGTGAGAGTGGACATCCTTGTCTCGTTCCTGATCTTAGAGGAAATGCTTTCAGTTTTTCACCATTGAGAATGATGTTTGCTGTGGGTTTGTCATATATGGCCTTTATTATGTTGAGGTAGGTTCCCTCTATGCCCACTTTCTGGAGAGTTTTTATCAGAAATGGGTGTTGAATTTTGTCAAAAGCTTTTTCTGCATCTATTGAGATGATCATATGGTTTTTATTCTTCAATTTGTTAATATGGTGTATCACATTGATTGATTTGCGTATATTGAAGAATCCTTGCATCTCTGGGATAAATCCCACTTGATCGTGGTGTATGATCCTTTTAATGTGTTGTTGGATTCTGTTTGCTAGTATTTTGTTGAGGATTTTTGCATCTATATTCATCAGTGATATTGGTCTGTAATTTTCTTTTTTTGTAGTGTCTTTGTCTGGTTTTGGTATCAGGGTGATGGTGGCCTCATAGAATGAGTTTGGGAGTGTTCCTTCCTCTGCAATTTTTTGGAAGAGTTTGAGAAGGATGGGTGTTAGCTCTTCTCTAAATGTTTGATAGAATTCACCTGTGAAGCCATCTGGTCCTGGACTTTTGTTTGTTGGAAGATTTTTAATCACAGTTTCAATTTCATTACTTGTGATTGGTCTGTTCATATTTTCTATTTCTTCCTGGTTCAGTCTTGGAAGGTTATACCTCTCTAAGAATTTGTCCATTTCTTCCAGGTTGTCCATTTTATTGGCATAAAGTTGCTTGTAGTAGTCTCTTAGGATGCTTTGTATTTCTGCAGTGTCTGTTGTAACTTCTCCTTTTTCATTTCTGATTTTATTGATTTGAGTCCTCTCCCTCTTTTTCTTGATGAGTCTGGCTAATGGCTTATCAATTTTGTTTATCTTCTCAAAGAACCAACTTTTAGTTTTATTGATCTTTGCTATTGTTTTCTTTGTTTCTATTTCATTTATTTCTGCTCTGATCTTTATGATTTCTTTCCTTCTGCTAACTTTGGGTTTTGTTTGTTCTTCTTTCTCTAGTTTCTTTAAGTGTAAGGTTAGATTGTTTACTTGAGCTTTTTCTTGTTTCTTTAGGTAGGCTTGTATAGCTATAAACTTCCCTCTTAGAACTGCTTTTGCTGCATCCCATAGGTTTTGGGTCGTCGTGTTTTCATTGTCATTTGTCTCTAGGTATTTTTTGATTTCCTCTTTGATTTCTTCAGTGATCTCTTGGTTATTTAGTAACGTATTGTTTAGCCTCCATGTGTTTGTCCTTTTTACGTTTTTTTCCCTGTAATTCATTTCTAATCTCATAGCGTTGTGGTCAGAAAAGATGCTTGATATGATTTCAATTTTCTTAAATTTACTGAGGCTTGATTTGTGACCCAAGATGTGATCTATCTTGGAGAATGTTCCGTGCGCACTTGAGAAGAATGTGTAATCTGCTGTTTTTGGATGGAATGTCCGATATATATCAATTAAATCTATCTGGTCTATTGTGTCATTTAAAGCTTCTGTTTCCTTATTTATTTTCATTTTGGATGATCTGTCCATTGGTGTAAGTGAGGTGTTAAAGTCCCCCACTATTATTGTGTTACTGTCGATTTCCTCTTTTATAGCTGTTAGCAGTTGCCTTATGTATTGAGGTGCTCCTATGTTGGGTGCATATATATTTATAATTGTTATATCTTCTTCTTGGATTGATCCCTGGATCATTATGTAGTGTCCTTCCTTGTCTCTTGTAACATTTTTTAATTTAAAGTCTATTTTATCTGATATGAGTATAGCTACTCCAGCTTTCTTTTGATTTCCATTTGCATGGAATATCTTTTTCCATCCCATCACTTTCAGTCTGTATGTGTCCCTAGGTCTAAAGTGGGTCTCTTGTAGACAGCATATATATGGGTCTTGTTTTTGTATCCATTCAGCCAGTCTATGTCTTTTGGTTGGGGCATTTAATCCATTCACGTTTAAGGTAATTATCGATATGTATGTTCCTATGACCATTTTCTTAATTGTTTTGGGTTTGTTTTTGTAGGTCCTTTTCTTCTCTTGTGTTTCCCACTTAGAGAAGTTCCTTTAGCATTTGTTGTAGAGCTGGTTTGGTGGTGCTGAATTCTCTTAGCTTTTGCTTGTCTGTAAAGCTTTTGATTTCTCCATCAAATCTAAATGAGATCCTTGCCGGGTAGAGTAATCTTGGTTGTAGGTTCTTCCCTTTCATCACTTTAAGTATATCATGCCACTCCCTTCTGGCTTGCAGAGTTTCTGCTGAGAAATCAGCTGTTAACCTTATGGGAGTACCCTTGTATGTTATTTGTCGTTTTTCCCTTGCTGCTTTCAATAATTTTTCTTTGTCTTTAATTTTTGCCACTTTGATTACTATGTGTCTCGGCGTGTTTCTCCTTGGGTTTATCCTGTATGGGACTCTCTGCGCTTCCTGGACTTGGGTGGCTATTTCCTTTCCCATGTTAGGGAAGTTTTCGACTATAATCTCTTCAAATATTTTCTCTGGTCCTTTCTCTCTCTCTTCTCCTTCTGGGACCCCTATAATGCGAATGTTGTTGCGTTTAATGTTGTCCCAGAGGTCTCTTAGGCTGTCTTCATTTCTTTTCATTCTTTTTTCTTTAGTCTGTTCCGCAGCAGTGAATTCCATCATTCTGTCTTCCAGGTCACTTATCCGTTCTTCTGCCTCAGTTATTCTGCTATTGATTCCTTCTAGTGTAGTTTTCATTTCAGTTATTGTATTGGTCATCTCTGTTTGTTTGTTCTTTAATTCTTCTAGGTCTTTGTTAATCATTTCTTGCATCTTCTCAATCTTTGCCTCCATTCTTATTCCAAGGTCCTGGATCATCTTCACTATCATTATTCTGAATTCTTTTTCTGGAAGGTTGCCTATCTCCACTTCATTTAGTTGTTTTTCTGGGGTTTTTTCTTGTTCCTTCATCTGGTACATAGCCCTCTGCCTTTTCATCTTCTCTATCTTTCTGTAACTGTGGTTTTTGGTCCACAGGCTGCAGGATTATAGTTTTTCTTGCTTCTGTTGTCTGCCCTCTGGTGGTTGAGGCTATCTAAGAGGCTTGATGGGAGGCTCTGGTGGTGGGTAGAGCTGACTGTTGCTGTGGCGGTCAGAGCTCAGTAAAACCTTAATCCACTTGACTGTTGATGGGTGGGGCTGGGTTCCCTCCCTGTTGCTGTGGCGGTCAGAGCTCAGTAAAACCTTAATCCACTTGACTGTTGATGGGTGGGGCTGGGTTCCCTCCCTGTTGGCTGTTTTGCCTGAGGCAACCCAACACTGGAGCCTACCCGTGCTCTTTGGTGGGGTTAATGGCAGACTCTGGGACGGCTCACGCCAAGGAGAACTTCCCCGAACCTCTGCTGCCAGTGTCCTTATCCCCACGGTGAAACAGAGCCACCACTCGCCTCTGCAGGAGACCCCCCAACACCAGCAGGTAGGTCTGGTTCAGTCTCCCCCAGGCTCACTGCTCCTTCCCCTGGGTCCTGATGCACACATTACTTTGTGTGTGCCCTCCAAGAGTGGGGTCTCTGTTTCCCCCAGTCCCGTCAAAGTCCTGCAATCCAATTCCCACTAGGCTTCAAAGTCTGATTCTCTAGGAATTCCTCCTCCCGTTGCCTGACCCCCAGGTTGGGAAGCCTGACGTGGGGCTCAGAACCTTTACTCCAGTGGGTGGACTTCTGTGGTATAAGTGTTCGCCAGTCTGTGAGTCACCCACCCAGCAGTTACGGGGTTTGAATTTACTCTGCTTGCGCCCCTCCTACCGTCTCACTGTGGCTTCTCCTCTGTCCTTGGACGTGGGGTATCCTCCTTGGTGAAGTCCAGGGTCTTCCTGTCAATGATGGTCCAGCAGTCAGTTGTGATTCTGGTGCTCTCGCAAGAGGGAGTGACAGCACGTCCTTCTACTCCGCCATCTTGGTTAATCGCAGAATTCTGTCAAAAGAAGTATGCTGTTAGCTTTTCAAAAGGAACATCTGCAGAGTGGAAGTCATTTTCATAACTGCCTTCCATCCAGGAGCATTGGTTTCAGGCTCACACAGTGCTTTCTTCACCCCAGAAGATTGAAGGTTTTAAATGTCTTGATTGCCAGAGCGCTATGTTCAATGATTACAATTTTGTTTTTACCAGTTTTGCTAAGAAGCAGCAACAACAGCAGAGTTGATTAAGAAAAATGAAGAAAAAACGCAAAAAGAGAACACACATAGAAGAAAGTGGTGGCTGCTTTTTAGATATTGATACCAAGGGCCATGCTTTCCATAACCACCACCTTGTAGTTGCAGAAAGCCCTAGATGTAATGATAGTGTAATCATTTTGAATTGTATGCATTATTATATCAAGGAGTTAGATATCTTGCTTGAATGTTCTCTTCTGTGTTTAGGTATCCTATGCCACTCTTGCTGTGAAATTGAAATGCATGTAGAAAAAACCTTTTACTATATGAAACTTTACAACACTTGTGAAAACAACTCAATTTGGTTTATGCACAGTGTAATATTTCTCCAGGTATCATCCAAAATTCCCCACAGACAAGGCTTTTGTCCTCATTAGGTGTTGGCCTCAGCCTAGCCATCTGGGACTGTTCTATTAAATTGCTACCAGGATTTTGCATCCAGTTACCTCCACTTTCTAGAACATACTCTCTACTAATGTTATTGAAACCAATTTCTACTTCATACAGATGTTTTTGCAGCACCAAAGTTCTTCTTCCACGAGTCGAGTCCTCTATGAAAATGACTGCAGTTATCTATTTTGTGTATTACTATCTCACTGCTTCCTATACTTGTGTGACTTTAATTGATTCATTCTTCACCATGGTATCTCCCTCCCAACCACACCTCCTCCATAAAACAATACACTGTTACACTGTGGGTTTACACTAACCTTATACCCCAGATGGGGAACGGGGGGGGGGGGTGGACCCTGGGCTTAATTTTCTTTTAAGGTCAAGGGAATTTGGCATTTTTCGTTACCATGAGCTCTTTTGGAATAAGCTGGTATTGATTAACAAAGAAGGTGTAGATTGATACTAGGGAATATTGGCAGAACTGTATGGAAACTGTATGCCATTCTGTGGCCCCCATTAAATGAGATTAGCTTCTCATGGGTACCATGTCTTTATTAACTTGCTAAGTAGTAGTATAAAAAAATTATCACTAAATTTGTTAGCAAGGAGCTTTAAGATAAAGGTTGTGTTGGATTCAACAAGTCAAGTCACCTCAGATGATTCACCTCAACTTTTACTTTCATAGCCATTTCCACTAATTTCTGTTAATGATATGCCTTAAACTTTGGTCCAAAGCAGAATCGATGTCTTTGCCATCTTTGTGACTTAAAAAGTTCTGTGACTTTGTGATGCATGTGATAGTGTTCTGATGGTTCCTCTTACTGGTATTTCTTTCACCATGGAGTAACATCAAGTGATGAATGAGAACTGTTCAGGTTATTCAGACATACTACACAGTGAAGCAGAGTGCTATCCATAAAATATAACATACAAAATTCCAAAATGGTCAATGGGAAATGACCAGAAATACAGGCTTAAAAGAGTTGGCATCTTTTAGCTGTATTTGCTAATACAGACACTTATTTAAGCAGCTGAGAAAAGAACAAAATTGACTCAATTTTGTATTTCTTCTTGTCCTCAAACAATTTTTGATTCTTTCTGGATTGATGCAGTGATGTTTTTCTTCCTTCTGTATTTATAAATGAAACACTTTTTTTTAGTGTTTCTAAACATAAATTCTACTTGGTTTGAAATCAAGTGGTTGGAACACTTTTGACTTTTAAACATGTTGTTGATTCAGAGCTTCATTGAAGAAGCTTTCAATCAATGGATCAGTCCAATTCTGTAATTAGCACACAGTACCTAATGTTTTGGTGCTATTATGAGGACCAATGCTCAAAGTGGATTTTGTTCTTGAACAGTGTCCCAGTAGATTTGATGAACATTTATTGGCTTGAGGTCTGATCCCCACCACCGCCCCAGCCCAATAGATTTAAGATTTCCATTTAATGTTGAGAAACTGCACAAATTTGTATGGAACAAAGCCTAGAAAAATGGAAACTATAGATTGAATAGTAATCTAAATTAATCCTAGTGCGTATGATAGAGGAGGGAGAATCTTGGTGCCATAATTTCTCTCTTCATGGTGTTGGACTTAAATCAGTTGAAATGTATTTCTGTACCACAATTTAAGCTTCAATAAAGGTTTGCTTAATTCATTGTCTAGTGACATTCAAAAAAAAAACAACTGAACTGCTATTTAGTAAACATAGTGCTAGATGCTGGATATAGGATGAATGTGCTAACTCTTCATATAAAACAGTAATAGCTAACATTTACTGAGGATTAACTATAAGTTAAGGCCTGCTGCTGGGTGAATTGCAAGCATTGTCCCCCTGATACGAATTCTGTAGTATTATTATTCCTATTGCACAGGTCGGTAAACTGAAGCTTAAAGGAGCTTGTCCAGCATTACGTGGGCAATAAGTGGAAGAGAATTCAAATCCATTCCTTTCTGATTCTAGAGGCCAAGCTCTTCTACCATGCAAATATCTTACTTCTGTAAAATGACTTGAACAGGCTATATAGAAAAGTCATTGACTCTCTAGCAGTAGAAATTTATTAAGTCTTCCTATTCCTACTAATTTCAGCAGACTAGACCAGAGGTCAACAAACTACAGCCACAGGCTAAATCTTTGTTTTTACAGAGCCCACAAGCTAAGGATTTATTTTTACATTTTTAAATTGTTGAAAAATTTAAAACAATAATACTTTTTGACATGAAAATTATATGCCAGTATCATATAATATGCTCAGTTTTGCCTTTTGGCCTACGAAGCCTCAAATATTTACTATCTGACCCTTTACAGAAAATGTCTGCGAGCCTTGGACTAGATTATGTGGGATGCCTTTCAGCAATATGAGCAATGCATATGCCATAGCAGATTTAAAGAAAAATGTACCATGAGTAAATAGTTATATTAGCCCTACAAAATTTCTGGGAAGTATTTTCTTGTACTTTAATTCAAAAGAGCTAGAGCAACTACAAAACAGAAACAAAATCAGAATACTAGTATATTGAACTGATGCTTAATGTGAAAAGTGATTTCATTCTGTCAAGAATTTCTTCATATAATTGATGGAAATTTCTACACAAAAGTAGTGTTTTCAATAAATTATTTAAATGCGTATTCTACCTTAAAAAAAAAAAACCTCTTCTCTAGTTTCTTGGAAATAAATCAGATAGGAAGAGAGTAGTGTTTGACATTTACAGAGGTCAATTTGTAACAACTGCCCTTTTAAATGTGCATCATTTATTCATTCATTCATTCAGCCAATAATTTTTGAATGCCAGGCACTGGACTTACTAAGCATAGGTGATATACTGCAAATGACCTGAGTTTTGACCTGAAATAACTTGTTATTTATTTTTTTTTCACCATTCACTTGCTGTATAATATGTGAGTTGCTGCACATAGTAAAATCAACCCTCCCTAAAATTTGAGCATTACCCAAGATCACTTGCCATATTAGTTCAGCTTAAGTGAAGATCACAAATTAAAACTTCCTAAGATAACTGAATGCTGAAAAAGGAAAAAAAAAAAAAAAATACTGCTACAAGGTCAGAGGAGATTCAGTCTAAGGCAAGACATGAGGTTTTTCACCAAGATCTAAGATAGGTTGAAAATTGATCACTAGTCAGCTGAGTTATGAAATAAAGTAGCTCCGTAAGATTTTTTAATTAAATAGGGTGCAAGTTATTTAAATAGAACTAGTGAGGTTATAGCTTGTAAAAAAATGCAAATCCATGATACTTGATTTAACTCTACAACAGCAAATGAGCTAAGGGAATCAAGAAAACCCAGCAATTAACATCCTGAAGCATTTGCTCAGGGGGCCAGGACTGTTCTAAGTGCTCTGCAATACACACAGCAGTTGAAAACAAATTTGGCAGGGCAAAACACTCAAACACACACATTAGTCAATTATGGAAAGAACTGGTATAACCAAAGCAAAATTCAAAAGAGACCAATACAAACTTTCTCATGCAGTTTGGGACTGGGTTGGATTTAGGAGGGAAAAATCTATTGCCTTGCTGAAATGTTTAGTGTTCAGATTCAAAAGTATAATTTTATACTTAGAGTCAAAACATTGTTTAAAAAAATCTACTCACCAGTTAATTATATATTTTCAGTAGATATATGGAAAAGAAATAATTATGTTGTCCATTGGAGCTATTCTAAGTAGGAGCTAGTAGAGCTAAAAATTGCCTTGTAGGAGTGGAGAGATATACAACAGAGGGGAGTTTTTCTATAAAAATATGGTAAGGTCTCAGAAATTATTGATATTAATAGAAATAAATTAGATTTTTAAAATAAGAGTCATCCTGAGTTTGCACAAAGTAGAAGAGCAGACATTTCTGTAAAACTTAACTTCTGCTACAGTTCTTCAAACTGCATAAAGACATCTGGTGGCTTGGAGGTATTATTACAATCTAGTTTTCATATTCTACAAATGAGGAAGGAAATCATGATGTGTAGTGGCCTATCATTTACCAAAAATATAACTTTGGAATAATTATTATCTTCTACACTACAAAGACTGGAGCTTCATATGTACACACTAAAATACATTTTACTTTATTTTATTTTTTAAAATTTATTTATTTATTATTTATTTTTTATTTACAGCTGCGTTGGGTCTTTCTTGCTGTGCACAGGCTTTCTCTAGCTGCAGTGAGCGGGGACTACTCTTTGTTGCGGTGTGCGGGCTTCTCATTGCGGTGGCTTCTCTTATTGTGGAGCATGGGCTTTATGCGCGTGGGCTTCAGTAGTTATGGCTCGCAGGCCCTAGAGCGCAGGCTCAGTAGTTGTGGCTCACGGGCTTAGTTGCTCTGCGGGATGTGGGATATTCCTGGACCAGGGATTGAACCCATGTCTCCTGCATTGGCAGGTGGATTCTTAACCACTGCACCACCAGCAAAGTCCTTTACTATTTTAAAACACATATCGTCTGTTATGTGTCAGACACTATATAAAAAGCTTTAAAATATAATTCATTGTGACTTGAATATAAAGTCTCCTAACGTATAATTTAGGAGATAAGTATGACACATTTTAGCAATTATAATGGCAGAATGTTCATTTCAGCAACTTTTTTCTATGTTTATTCTTCTTAGATCAATCATGATAAAACTACAGAAAACTGTAGCCTTGTAAGTAAATGGTGTACAATTTTACGCTGATAACAATATTTTCTTATTTCAGTTGATAATCAAGTCAATCATCAAAATATAAATACAGAATATAAAAAGTGTTTCATTTGATATTCAATGTAGTAATGGAGACTAGTTAGGAGTATTCATTCATATATATTTTATTTTTTATATATGTATTTATTTCATAAATATGTTTGCAGATTGAAATAAGTTCTGAATGATAGGTAATATATAGCTACACATAAAAATTAGGTTCGGAATGATAGCTTGAAGTTAGAATCATAGGTGGTAAGTTAAATTCATGGAGTGTTTAGCGTCTTAGAGATCATCAGAACCAAGTTTGAAAAGCTGTTCTCCAGGAAAAATCTTACACACAAGTGTTTCCTTTAGTTTACACAGTGTTTATTAAACAGATGTAAATGACTTTGTGTGCATACTCTCTCCATTTTACCTAGTTCCCACCATGATTATCGTTTTTTACACAGTTTTATTGATATAAACGACATACGACACTGTATAAGTTTAAGGTATACAGCATAATGATTTGACTTACATACATCATGAAATGATGATCACAACAAGCTTAGTGAACAAACATCATCTCATATAGATACAAAATTAAAGAAATAGAAAAAAAAAGTTTACCTTGTGATAAGAACTCATGATTTACCATCTTAAAAACTTTCATCTATAGCACAGAGACAGCAGTGTTAATTATATTTATCATGTTGTCAATTACATCCCTAATACTTATTTATCTTAAAACTGGGAGTTTGTACCTTTTGACTGCCTTCATCCAATTTCCTCTGCCCCACACTCCTGCCTTTGGTAAACACAAACCTGATTTTTTTTTTTTATGAGTTTGTTCGTTTGTTTTTGAAGTATAATTGAAGTACAGCATTATGTTAGCTCCTGGTACACAACACAGTAATTTGATATTTCTCTACATTTAAAAGTGATCATGATGATTAGTCTACTTGTCATCTGTCACCATACAAAGTTATCACATAGTTATCAACTTTTAGCCACACTGTACATTTCCTACCTCTGACTCACTTATTTTGTAACTGAAAGTTTGTACCTGTAAATTTCCCTTACCTATTCCTTCCCTCTCCTGAACCCCTCCTCACTGACAACCACCTTTTTGTTCACTGCTTTTATGACTCCTTCTGTTCAGTTATGCTTGTCAATTTGTTTTGTTTTGTTTTAGATTCACATATAAGTGGAAATCATACAGTATTTGTTTTCTATGTCTGACATTTCACTTAGCATAATACCCCCTAGGTCCATCCATGTTGTCACAAATGGCAAGATTCCATTCTTTTTTATGGCTGAGTAATATTCCATTGTGTATATATATATATATATATATATATATATATATATACACATGCCATTTTCATTACCAGTTCATCTATTGATAGGCACTTAGGTTGCTTCCATATTTTGGCTATTGTAAATAATGCTGCAGTGAACTATGGTGCACATATTTTTCCTAATTAGTGTTTTTATTTTCTTTGGGTAAATACCCAGGAGTGGAATTGCTGGTAGTTCTATTTTTAATTTTTTCAGGAGTCTCCATACTGTTTTCCACAGTGGCTGCACCAATTTACATTCCCACCAACAGTGCATTCTCTAAATCTTCTCCAGCACTTTTTATTTGTTATTGATAATAGCCATTCAGACAGGTGAGAGTTGATATCTCACTGTGGCTTTAATTAGTATTTCTCAGAGGATTAGTTATGTTGAGCATCTTTTAATATGCCATTTGACCATCTGTATGTCTTCTTTGGAAAAATATCTATTCAAATCCTCTGCCCATTTTTTAACCTGGTTGCTTGTGTTTTGGTGTTTTTTGATGTTGAGTTTTATAAGTTCTTTGTATATTTTGGACATTAACCCCCTATTAATTTTCAAATTGTTTGAAAATACCTTCTCCCATTCAGTAGGTGGCATTTTCATTTGGTTGATAGTTTCCTTCACTGTGCAAAATCTTTTTAGTTTGACATAGTTCCATTTGTTTATTTTTGCTTTTGGTTTCCATACCTGAGAAGACATATCCCAAAAAATTTCTAAGACCAATGTTTAGCAAGTACTGCCTTTGTTTCTTCTAGAAATTTTATAATCACTGGTCTTACATTAAGTCTTAAACCATTTTGAATTTATTTTTCTGCATAGTGTGGGAGAGTAGTCCGATTTGATTCTTTTGCATGTAGCTGTCCAGTTTACTCAACATCATTTATTGCAGAGGCTGTAGACAAGATTGTTTTTTTCCCCACTGTATATTCTTCCCTCTTTTTTTTTTTTCCTTTTTTTCTTTTTTTCCCTCCTTTATCATAGATTAATTGCCCATGTATGTGTGGGCTTGTTTCTCAGCTCTCTATTCTGTTCCATTGATACATGTATCTGAATTTGTGTGAGTACCATACTGTTTTGGTTATGGTAGCTTGCTAGTATGGTTTGAAATTAGGGAGTGTGGTACCTCCAGTGTTGTTCTTCTTCCTGAAGATTGTTATGGCTTTTGGGGTCTTTTGCGTTTCCATACAAATTATAGAATTATTTGTTGTGGTTCTGTGAAAAATGCCATTGGTAATTTGACAGGGGGATTGCACTGAATCTATAGATTTCTTTGGGTAGTATGGTCATTTTAACAATATTAATTCTTCTAATTCATGAGCACAGTATATCTCTCCATCTGTTTGTGTCATCTTCAATTTCTTTCAACAGTGTCTTACAGTTGTCCGAGTACAGGTCTTTTACCTCCTTAGTTAGATTTATTCCTAGGTACCTTTTTCTTTTTGATGTGATTGTAGATGGGCTTTTTTCCTTATGCTAGTTCATTGATAGTGTAAAGAAACACAACAGATTTCTGTATATTAACTTTGTATCATGAAACTTTACCAAATTCATTGATGAGTTCCAGTAATTTTTGGTGGTGTCTTTAGGGTTTTCTATGTATAGTATCATGTCATCTGCAAAGTGTGACAGTTTTACTTCTCCTTTCAAGTTCAATTCCTTTTGTTTCTTTTCTTATCTGATTCCTATAGTTAGGAACTCCAGTACTATGTTGAATAAAAGTGGTAAGAGTGGGCATCCTTGTCTTATTCTTGATTGTAGCTTTTCATAACTATGATGTTAGCTATGAGTTTATCATATATGGCCTTTATTATGTTGAGGTATGTTCCCTCTATACTCACTTCATGAAGAGTTTTTATCATAAATGAATGTTGAATTTTGTCAAAAGATTTTTCTCCATCTATTGAGATGATCAGATGACTTTTATTCTTCAATTTATTAATGTAGAGTATAACATTGATTGATTTGTGGATATTGAAACATCCTTGTAGCCCTAAGATAAAACCCACTTGAACATGGTGTATGATACTTTTTCTGTATTGTTGAATTTGGTGTGCAAGTATTTTGTTGAGGATTTTTGCACCTATGTTCATCAGGGATATTGGCCTGCAATTTTATTTTCTTGTGATATCCTTGTCTGGTTTTAATATCAGGGTGATTCTGGCCTCACAGAATGAGTTAGGAGACATTTCTTTCTCTGAAATTATTTGAAATTATTTGTGAAGAAAAGGCATTTAGTCTGCTTTAAATGTTTTGTAGAATTCAACTGTGAAGCAATCTGGTTCTGGACTTTTGTTTGCTGTGGGAATTTTTTATTACTGATTCAATTTCAGTACTAGTAATTTGCCTTTTCATATTTTCTATTTCTTTCTTGTTCTTTTCTAGGAATTTGTCCATTTCTTCTAGGTTTTCCAGCTTATTGGCATAGAATTATCCTCTTATAATCCCTTTTTATTTGTGTGGTTTTGGTTGCAACTTCTTTATTATTTCTGATTTTATTGATTTGGGCATGCTCTCTTTTTTTTTTTCTTGATGAGTCTGGCTAAATGTTTATCAATTTTATTTATCTTTGCAAAGGACCATGTCTTAGTTTCATTGATCTTTTTCATTGTTTTTTGTCTCTATTTTATTTAATTTTACCCTGATCTTTATGATTCCTTTACTTCCACTAACTTTGGATTTTCTTTGTTCTTCTTTTTCTGGTTCCTTTTGTTGTAAAGTTAAGTTGTTTACTTAACATTTTTCTTATTTCCTGAAGTAGGCTTGTATTGCTATAAACTTCTCTTTAAGAACTGCTTTTGGATTGTTTTGTTGTAGTTTTCATTTATCTACAGGTAGTTTTCAATTTCTTCTTTGATTTCTTCAGAGAACCTTTGGTTGTTTAGTAGCATATTGTTTAGCATTCACATGTTTGGGTTTTTTGTAGGGTCCAGGAAACACAAAAATTAAAGATATATATATCTAGATATAGATATAGATATAAATATAGATATAGATATATAAAGACCACCTGGTCTAATGTGTCCTTTAAGGCCAGTGTTTCCTTATGGATTTTCAGTCTGGATTTTCTGTCCAATGATGTAAGTGGGGTGTTAAAATCCCCTTTTATTGTTGTGTTACTATAGAAGATATAACAATTGTAAATATATATGAACCCAATATAGGAGAACCTAAATACATAAAACAAATATTAACAGACATAAAGGGAGAAATTGATACTAACACACTCCCGTATTGCCTGCAGAGTTTCTGCTGAAAAGTCAGCTGATAGCCTCATGGGTGTTCCCTTGTTCATAACTTGTTGCCCTTTAGAATATTTTCTCTTTACCTTTAATTTTTGCCATTTTAATCACAATGTGTCTTGGTCTGGTCCTCTTTGGTTTAATCTTGTTTGGAACTCTCTGTGTTTCCTGGATCTGGATGTTTATTTCCTTTCCCAGATTAAGGAAGTTTCAGCTACGATGTCTTCAAATATGTTCTCTGACCATTTCTTTGTCTCTTCTCCTCCTGGACCCCTATAATGTGGTTATTAACATGCTTGATGTTGTTGCAGTGTCTCTTAAACTGTCTTTATTTCATTTTATTCTTTTGTCTTTCTCTGTTCACCTCAGTGATTTCCACTGCTCTGTCTTCTAGCCCACTGATCTGTTTCTCTTTATCATCTAATCTACTGTTGGTACCTTCCAGTGTATTTTTGCTTTCAGTTATTGTATTATTTACCTATGTTTGGTTCTTTTTTATGTTTTCTTACTCTTTGTTAAAAATCTCTAACTTCTCACTCTGTTCATCTAAACTTCTCCTGAGTTCTTTGAACATCTTTATGATCATTACCTTGAACTCTTTATCAGATAGATTGCTTATCTCTATTTCACTTATTTCTTCTTCTGGGGTTTATCTTATTCTTTATTAGGAACATATTCTTCTGTCACCTCATTTTACCTAATTTGCTGTTTTTATTTCTTTGTATTCGGTAGGTTGTCTATATTACCAGACTTGGAAAAGTAGCCTTTTATAGGAGATGTCTTATGCTTCCTGGCAGTGCACTCATTCTGGTCACCAGAACTATATGCTCTAGGGTTGCCCTGCTGTTGTGGCAGGATGACTATGTGGGTAGCCTGGTAGACATGGCTGGCCCTTGGTCCCACTGGTTGCCAAGCCCTGATTTGTGTAGAGGCTGCCAGCTGCTGGTGGGTAGTGCTGGGGTAGGTTGTGGTATAAGTCTTGACTACACTGTGTCTCACCTCTCCTACCTGTCTTATTGTTTTCTTCTTTAAATTTTTATTTATAGAAGATATTTTCTTCAAGTCTTATGTTCTTTCTCATCAATAGTTGTTCTTTAAATATCTTATACTTTCAACTGCACAGGCATTTAAGCTTATTTCTCTTGAGCGACCAAAATCCCTGATTTATATATGAAGAAGAAAACACAGGAAAGTTAAACTATTGCTGCTAATTGCGTAGCTAAATAGTAGAAGAGTTAAGTTTAGCATTAATCTCATGATTCTCACAACAGTGTTTTTTTATAACAAGAATAATAATAACAGTTATAATTGCTTTAATTTATTGTGTTGTGCCATGTGTTGTACTAATTGCTGTATATACATTATTATATTTAAGGCTTAAAAATTTTTATGAGATAGTTTTTTTAGCCTTCATTTCACAAAGAAGCTGAGATATGAACAGAGAAGTAGCTTGTCTAAATTTGGCTCCACTCAGCTGCCTCTTTTACTTAATGAGTGTTATTTCCTCTTTTAATTTGTATAACTTTGTAGATTGTCCTCAAATATTATAATTTGAGAACCTCTTATAATATAGCTCAAAGTAATTAGAAAAAGAAATATTCAGGTTTATAATTAGAAGTTGATAAGATATATCTCTCTGAAATTTATAGAGAGAAATACTCTTGATTAAGTGTTTTTTATTGGTCAGTTATGTAACATAATTTTATATGTCAGGGAATTTTTCACAGTAATCTTATAACACATATATAATTAATTATCTCATCTTACTTGGGAAATAAAGCATAGTGAAGTAAATTAATTTGCCCAAGGAGGCCATTAATAAATTGGGATACTAGAATTTGAACCTTGGTCTTTTGCTTTCAAAAATCTCATTTTTTATAGCAATATTTTAAAGTATATTTTTAGGATTCTACTCTAGAGGGAGAGTAGTTCAGGCAGAGGGAACAGCTAGGGCAAGGGTCTGAGAATATTACAATGAACATAGCAAACAAAAATCCCTGCTCTCATAGACCATAAATTCTCTGTGTGGGGGACACAATAGACAAAACAAATAGTTTGTTAGCAGATAAGTGCTAAATAAAAAAAAAAAAGTTTTTTAGGGAAATGGAATAAAGGATGTGTAGAGGGTCATGGAGGTCATACTTTTTGATAAGTTATGCAGGAAAGATCTCTCCATGAAGGTGACATTAAAATAAAGACCTAAAGAGGGAAAGATGATAGTCATTATTATATGTGGGGGGAAAGTGTTTTAGATGGAGGAAGCAACAAGTACAAAGGCTCTGAAGCAGGATAATACTTGGTATATTTGATAAAAGGCAAGGAAACTAGTGTGCTAGAATGGAGGGAGGGAAGATGTATGTAGTTGTAAGAGATGATATCAAAGAAGAAACAAAGTCTAGATAGTCTAGGGCCTGTAAGCCATTGTAAGTCTCAAAAGTTTGACTTTTCCTCTTAGTGAGATAAAAAGCCATTTAAAGCATTTGGTATAACTTTATTTTAAAATAACCAAGTCTGGCTACAGTGTTAATAAATAGAAAGAGAGCAAAGGAAGAAGCAGTGACACCAGTAGGGTGATATCACAACAATCAAGGTGAGATAGGCCTAGATGAAAGCTGTAGAAGAAGTTAGATGTTGTTGGATTCTGGATATATTATGAAATAATATCAGTAGGACTTGCTCATGAATTGTATGTAGGGTGTGAGAGACATACTGAATTACAGATTATTTTTGTATTTTGTTTAAATAACTGGAAGAATGGAATGATTATTTACTCTGATGGGAAATATTATGGCAATGATAGGTTGGCAGGTGAAAATGGGAGTCCCGATAGGATGTGTTATGTTTGCAATGCTTATTAAACATTTAGATGGAAATGTCAAATTCTGTGTGTGTGTGTGTGTTGCCATTCAAGGGAGGTGTCCAGGCAGGAATAAGTTTGGTAATTTTTTGGTTTATACATGATTTTTAAATACAAGGGCTAGGTAAGATAAACTTGGGAATGGTATGGACTGAGAAATGAAAAGGTCCAAGGAGGGACCATGAAATGTCTAGATATTGGGAAGATGAGGAAGAACAAGCTAATGAAAGTGAAGGGGAGGGCACAGTGAAGGAGGAGAAATCCAAGTGAAGAAATTGTTTTCAGAAGAAAAGTGTGATCAACTCTATCAATACTACTGAATATAGGTCAAATAGATGAGAACTGAGCAATTGATCATTAAATGAAACAATGTTGAGGTCATTACTTTCACAGTAACATTTGGACAGTGGTAGAGAGACAGCTTGATTTGAGAAGCTTAAAAAAATAGGAGTTTTTTTGTGTGTGTGTGTGGTTTTTTTTTTTTTTTTTTTGTGGAAGGGGTGAACAAAATGTGTTTGTACCTAGAGGGAAAAATGGGGTCAAAGAGATACAATTTTTCCTTCCACCTTTTTTTTGTCAACTTTGGAGCAATACCAGTATGAATGCTACTGATGATGTCTGAAGGGGAGATGGGTCTTTGATTAGATCACAGATTGTTATGATAAGAAGATGGGACACAATATAGATACAGATAAATCAATAGCTATTGTGGTAGTGTTACATATTGGCTTCCCTGGGAATCAGACTTGGTGAGATGGAGTTTAGTGTAGATGATAATTTTAAGAAGTGCCTTTGGAATCACCCACCAGAAGGGAGGAGGAAGGAGCAGATGTGGGAAGAGAATAATTCGAGCTGTGATACAGGCCCAGCAACAGCCCCAGCTAACACTAAGGAGGATGTCAAAAGCTAGAATGGCTTGTCAGTGTTGTCTGGAGTTGGGCTGAGGTGGTCAGTGCTCTCACTGAGCAACTGTTGGCTGTTGGCTGTTGTGCTACCCAAGGAAGGGATATAACCTCAGATGAGCTGATTCTCTGTAGCAAAGGCAGTCCCTGAGGGAGCTGAGAGCTGGAAGCTGTCTGTCAATGTAACTCCCAACAGTTCAGACAAGTCCTTCATTGAAGGGAAATATGTGGCACACACTGCAGTGCCCCCATAGATGGAATACATGTATGCAGTTTTTAGATTACTTCTAATTTCTTCAGGAATTATAAGGGGAGAAGTGGGGGAAGGGGCAGGAGGTTGTTTTGAAAGAGAGTAATTGTAAACATATTGTCTAAAGGATTAAGAGAAAATGGACTCCATAAATGTACTGGAATTACCAGGCAGAACAAAGGGCTTGTCTGAGATTAATGATCATAAATTTAGAGCAAGACTAGTCATCGTTGTTGATGATTTTTCCACTCACATTCCCTTGCCCACAGCAGAATAGGAAGACAGTTCAATTTAACCAAAGTTGAAGTTGTACTTGAATAAAATGGAAGGAGAAAGGGGTAAGGAGTCATGGTTGTAGATGAGGAAGTGATTATCTATTTAAATATTAGAAAATGCAAAATAGCTGAAGAGGATAGTCGGGCTGAAAATTTTGAGAGACAATAAAAAGATCTAATAGTTTTAGGAATCAATGTATGTACTAAATGACTTGCTGGTTTTACTAAGTGACACACAGGTCCCATCTCTATTGGTCTATAATACTCAAAATCCCTATACATGCTCTATTACTTCCATTGTATATATAAGTTTCTAATGCTTAGCCTTATAATTTCCAGAGAATGAATTAAGATTAATTTGAGTTTGGAAAAATTGTAAACTTAGAAGCAAGCAAATAAGGATTATTTATGTAATTGTTTACCCAGAGTGGAGAAAGTTAAGTCAAATGTACAAAACCCTCTGCCAGGGTTCATAGACTATCATCACATTAGTTAAACAAATTTATATACAACTTTAACATTTGAGATTATTTCACCATATATATTATTCACAGTTGAAGTAGCTTTTTATAACATACATCAAGATACCAAAGAAAGGACCTAAAATCAAAAACATTTTTATCACATTCTTTGGATAATTTATCTCTTTACAAAAGCATTTGCAATTTACTATTTCACTTATAATGTAGTTAAAATCATCTCTTTCAAAGCACACATACACAGGTGTGCTTTGGTTTCCTATTAACCAGTGAACCCTTTGGCTGGATGATTTGGGTGTGATAATATGTAAAGTGAAAATTGTAATCCATAGCAAGAGATTACTGACCTGTTATATATAACCAAAGAAAGAATGGGAATAAGGAAAATTTCATTATTATAAAATCTACAGGTCTCTTGTAGATTTGCCTCACCATGTCTCCAGCTGTATCTTAATTCAATTCTTATCTCCATGTAATAGATGGGACTGTATTTCTTGAGATACCTCTAATTAGCTCCATTGATATTCTCAAAAGACTAATTTTATTAAATAATAAACATTTTCAAAAGGTGATATGCTGTCCCATTTACAGATGACTTATAACAAATATATTAAAGAATTACTTCATGTGATATAATAGGAAAATGTTTTAAAAAATCACATTGATCAAAATATTCTAAATTAAGAGTATCAGAACAACTCTAGATTAAAAACATGCTAGTTCCCAAAATGAATTTGTCATCTTGGATGCCCAAATCCTTATTGGCTGTGAGTTTTTATTCTTATTACTTAACCTTAATGAATGACAGTGTCCTCATCAATAACTGGGGATAATAAGCCCTGCCCAATCTGCTTACAAAGTGATCACAAGCTCATGAACTCACACTTGCCAATAAAAACCCACAAAGCTTCATGTTTCTATGGCTTTTGGTCAAGGTACCATTCAATAATCAAATTTTTATTGTAAATTTAAATTTTTATTTTAGTTTAATTTTAAACTATTATTATTAAGAATCTTGCTTGTTGTAGAGTATCTTATGATACTCTCTTTCATATCTTATGAAAGACTTCATGCAAACAAATAGCTATGTATTAAAATGCTAATTTAATTATCTCTCAAAATAAATGTATGAATTATTTTTTCCATTTTTCACTAATTTTCTCATCTCTATATCTTTATCTGTCAGAAAATGATTTTTAATAAGAGTTGCTTATGAAGATTATTTTTAAATTCCTAAAACCAACTATTGGTTGGTTTTAACTTCCAAATATTGAATTGCTTTTTTCCTAATACATTTTTTTAAAACAACCACATTGAGTTTGATTTGCCAATTCACTACTTATTAACTGTATGACCAAAGTCAAGTTTTTATTTGCTTTTCACATACACTTAGTAGTCTTTAAAACAGAGAAATTACTATTTCATTTCCAGGAAACTTGGCATACAGTAGTATGCTAGTAGCTAGTGTAATTATTATCCATCCATTCTTTTATTTGCCCTTATATTTTTAACATTTTACAATGTCAAAGATAGTTTCTGAATGAGGTCTGACCAATTTTTATTACAGGATATTTACATTGGATACACAAAAAATCTGACAATAATCTGAATTATCTTGATGATAATAACAGGAACAAGAACAAAACTGATGAAAGACTTCAATATGCAGTCTATCAGTCATTTTTATAGAAATCGTAGAAGTTAAATCCATGAGTCCCCTCAGATATATCACTCATCTTAGTTCCTCAAACTTAACAATATTACATATGAATCTGATACCTAAAAGTTAGTAATATTTAATAAAGCTCGTGTCTGACACCTGGTCTAAAGTGTTTTGCCTTTTTCAACGGTTTCACTTTTTGTAAAAATTCAAACTCAACTTTAAGAATTTTTGAAGTCATAATGAATTATCTCTATAGTCATAACACTTTTAACATTAGAAAATTGATTGAGAATGCCTGGAGCGTTGACAGTCTAAAACTTATGGCCCCACCAATAGGGTAAAGGTATAACAAAATGCAAAGCAAAATGATCACCCCATTTCCATTCCTTCTTCCAAATGCATGACTCCCATAAGCCAAGGACTGCCATTTATTCAGAACAGATCTAAGACTAGGAAATTAAAAACCAGAAGGAAGATGAACCTCAGCACTTCATTCCTAATTATATAGGATTTATCTTCTTGCCTTGACCATTTTCCCTCACTTCTCCCCAATAACTAAACAATCTCTTATATTTAGCATACATAATCATAAAATTAGTATCCAAAACCCCTGTCACTCTCCAACACTTTAAAATAATTCACCATTCTAGGGAATAATTTCTGAAATATTTTTACATGTGTGTGTGTGTGTGTGTGTAGCTCACACTACACATACTTAAAGTGTTTGAGTGGGTGAAGAACCTTTCTAACTGACTTGAAAACCTGCTCAGCCTACTATACCACCCACTGTGATCTTTATGAAGTCTTGCAGAAGAAATCCCTCTTGGACCTTAATATCCAGCAACACTGTACTTCTCCTGAGTTACTAGAAAGTTTTGATATTAAAATAATCATGAATTCTAAGACTGGGGACATATCCATGTTTGTTTTGACCCTCTTAAGTTCATGAGTCAAATTTTATGGCCAACTTCCAATAATTTACAAAAGAAATCTATGACATATTTTCTTAATTCCTCATGTTACGCTACAGGATTTTTGTCATACAAATTTTACCTTCACCTGGAATTTGTCAACTACCTATTTTATATTTTGTATTATATACATATATATCTAAGCTACCCCAAACCCTTTGTGGAATAATGAAGGAAAGAAAAGAAAAGATGGAAATCAGAAAAGCAGGCAGGTAGGCAAGAAGGTTTGAGGAAGGAAGGAAGGAAGGAAGGAAGGAAGGAAGGAAGGAAGGAAGGAAAGAATCCGAAGTGTATGTGCAGTGTATGTATGTGTATGTGTTGGTGTGCATATGTTTGCAATATACATTTAGGGGAATGGCATGAAGTGCTATATGGTACATGCATATGGTATGTACTAGTTACCCATAAGTATGGCTGTGACAAGCTGAAGCAGTGATGGTTTGGGATCATGCATTTATTTGGTGGCATAGACTCATCTGAGCTGGGTCTGTGGATAGTTGGCCCAAGTAAGTATGATTAGTTCATTTATCTACAGCCTTCCTTTACAGCTTTTCTGTATCATCAGTACCTAGCATAATATTTGGTGTATAGTTTGCATTGAAAAAAATATTTGTTAAATGAATAAAGGAAATGATTTGTCTTACGTATGGTCAGTATGCTTCCAATCACACATTCCAGCTCTATATTCTAACTGTCATGTGAGGCTCTCAGTCATATCATTAATTGTATACCTCTTTTTCTTTGTATGGTTTACCTAGGATGAATAGGTGTAATAATTCTGTAAGCCACAGTTCTAGTTAAAGCTCCACTCTCAAACTCTGCATGAGTTTCTGAACTTGGAAAAAGGGTCAAAGAAAAGACAAGGCCTGAGGCCCTGTGATCCTTGATCATAAACTTTCTCCTCCAGATTATTACTTGTCTGTTTGTCCATGTGTTTTATACTAAGTCCAGAAAGAAGTTTACTTCAGTTTATACTTTGAAACTGAATTTTAGAGTCCTTGTATTAAGATTTTTATTTTGACTCATTTTTTTCCCTTAAAGATCAAAAATAGAACATAGGAACAGGTATTTTTTCCCTTCTGTAGGTGACAAAAAATAATCAAAGTCACATCCATAAAATCTCTTGTTCTTTTTATTTTCATTTCTCTCCTAGATATAATAGAATGTTTATTAAAATAATGTGATAAACACTCAAACTAAGTTCTATGTTGAGTACCTCCAAAGAAACCAACTGCTTTCTGTTCACAGTGAGATCAAAATAACTGGCTGTATTTTTACTCAGACTGTTCTCTCTAGTTGCCATCCCCACTCCAACCAAGAATTTTTTCACATCAGTCTGGTCTCAGATCAACCAGAATCCTGCCTGACACGAGGACCACTTTTACATTATAAATAATAGTGTTTTACCCTTTTTCTTTTTCCTAAGAGGAAGGATTTAAATGAGGAAAACACACTCTCCTTCAAAGTGCAGGCTACTTTTTAGTATTTCTCTATATGTCTTTATGAAAAGAAAAATCTATTCACAGTTGAAAAAAATCCATTTACCTTTGTACTGCTGGTGCTATAGCTCCTAGGAAATAATGACACAGAGAAAATTCCATGAGAAAATGTTAATTGTACCTGTATTAACTGATGATACAAAATAAAGCAATTAGAGCTGAGTGTTATCTTTTGGGTCATTGTGATCTCAAAACACAACTCAGGTCATAATTATTGTATAATCTTCTTTTCTTTTTTTGTGTCTAATTTCTAGACCATGCCTGTACTTCAATTTATCAGAAGTAGGCCTTCATTTAGGACTGTTTGCTATTAAAATATTTTTTAACTACGATAGGTTGATTTGAAATGTCATAATAAGCACAATATAAACTTGTAGTAAATGTATTGGAAGCTACATATATACTTTTCAGAAAACATTTAAGAAACTCAATTAAAATAAATTGATATCCAAATAGCCTTTCAGAATTTATAAATTTAATGAAGACGAAAAGAGGACAATAAAACCATATAATCTCTAAAGAGATATAACAGCCCCACCGCAACCACTGACTCACTGTGCTGTGTTTCTAAGAGTAGTCAAAGGAAGTCAAATGGGAAACCTTGCCATGCTTTGTTATCAGACTGAGGTCATTTGTTGGAAAAAAAAGGCAGCTTCTATCTCTAAAGGTCAATGCACATTAGTTTAAAGCCATGAAACATATAAATTTGAAAAAGAATGAACTTGACTTTTATTAGAAGTTAGTGTGTATGTTTTTCAAGCCACCAAAAAAAGTAAAAGTAGAATTATTCTCTTTTGTATTGCCACTTTGTTTATCTATAATTTATATTAACTATTATACACTTAACTACAGTGAAATGCAGAATTGTGGGTAAAATCCTAAACACTTTCTTCAATAATGAATTCCTCTCTTTTTATTCATTATGCCCTTACTGTTTATTAGTCCTTAATGATTTTGAATGTGTTTTAAAAGGTTTGATCGTAAATTCAACAAATAAGTAAATTGTAACCCATATCTCAAAAAAAGTAAGTTATATGATCCCTCTTATAATATTAAAGTTAATGATATATCTCTTTCATATCCATTCAGTATATTTTCTTAACTGCTTACTTTCATCATTTGTTGTTTTAACAGACAGTAAATTTTAAGATCTACATTGTATTACTATGAAACATACTATTTTATCATGAAATGATGAAAAGTTTGAAAAAATCTCTTTTATGATTGGTAAATAATGACAGGAAAGGCAGAACACTTTCAAGAAGCATTTCTCACCAGGAGAACATGGTTTTACAAACTGGGAATTCTGGGACAATGTTTATTTATAAAAATACTGAACTCCTACCATTTCCAAGAAACTAAAAATCAATTCTTTGATCAGCCTAGCCCAAGAAAAAGGAAAGGTACATATGTATTGAGTTATGAATAGATCAATAAATGATAAAAGAAATATAAATAATGCTTATCATTCTTTTTTTAAGGCCACTTTATTTTTAGGAAAATATTTTAAATTGCGCAAATGCAACATAATTTAAGGGAAGACAATTGAACCTCAATCCTTCATACATACAAGTGAGTGTTTCGATAACTATAATACTTCTAGAGTAATCAAAATGGATGAGTATAATTAATTTGTACACACTATTCCAGGTTTCCATAAAATAAAAGTAACATGATTTTTTTAACTCACATTTATAGAAAAGAACACCTTATATCTTCACTATATTTTGCTTGAGCGCACAAGTCTTTCTAATTTGGCAAATTCATGCTTCGTTTTACACACCGTTCCTAGCACGACAGATAATGAAGCAGCAGTTTAGACACCAGGCACTCCAACCACTTCTATTTCTGTTCTTACTGTGTATCAATGGGTTCAATTGGTGGTAGAAAAATTAATATGCAGAAAGTATTATAAAGATGTAAAATAACTACTTAATGTGTTATAAAGGTATTGTTTAATTTATTCCTACACTGGCAACTTGTATGCACTATACACAGAAATTAGGAGTGTACATATAATCTGAAAATCGTGGTATTTAAAATTGGATGGTAGAGATTTATTGTCAAAGCCGTCCTATCACTGCTTGACAAACAAAAAGAAACCTTCACTGGATAATGATAGAAAAGTATGTACAAGTTACAAAAGTAGTAATTCTTTAAACTCCTTTTTGCCTTGCATCTAAATGCTGTGTTATGTTGACAGATCTGGGAAATTTTAGTGGCCGGACAAGAAGTGCAGTCTCTGTGAGGGAAGGCCAGGGGGTTGTTCTGATGTGCTCTCCTCCGCCTCATTCACCAGGTACAGTCGGATCCCATTCTATATTGCTGCTGCTCTCTTTTGCTATATGCTTATTCTTTTAGACAGGGTATTGACTGGGGAACATTCAGGTGAAATGTGCATGGTTTTCGTGACATGTATCAGAGTACCACATGAGTAATTAAAGACCATATAGTCTAAATGCCATTGAGCAGGAGACTTAGCTCCTCTGATAAGATTGTTTCACTGTCTTTCTAAGTGTTGACTGCCCTGGTTATGTCTCTGTCTGCCACCAGTGAGGAATATACTGCTTGGAGCATAAGGAAAGTGATAAGCTGAGAGAGTAAAAACTATTCAAAATTATTTGGAATGTCAGAGTTGAGTTAACTAAATACCACTGTGCATCTTGTTTCAGAAGATAAGCTGGAAACTGTGTTGTTTATGGCGTAGTTTGTCACACTGGAACAAAAACTGCTAAGAAATTTTTTTGTTCATACAAAACTATAATTTACTTGTTATTTTCTTGCTACTTGAGTTTTTGTTTGTAAAAATCATGGTAATAGGTAAGTACTTCTTGGGGTTTTGAGTAACAGAATAGTAAACTGTGCTCAGGTTAATTATCTTACCTTTTGCCAACTCACAGAAAAATATACCCATTATGTTTGAGTCCTATAATTTGAGATGAGTGCCTCTTTGTACCTCAGTATAGTTTTCCTATAATACAATTTAAGACAGGGCAGCATCAATTAGAGAGACATAGAGAGAGAGAATCAAACATCTATTTCTACCTGAGAAATTATGAAGATTTTAGAGTTAACAACTGGAAACAGAATTCAGGATCCTGGTACCTCAACGAATTTTTCTTCTTTGTTTAGAGTGAAAGCCATATTTGTTTCTAGGTTGTATTATTAGTGTAGTGTTTGGGCTCAGTTTTGTTCTACCATAGATAATTCTTATCATAAATTATGATAAGACCTCAATCAGTTTTCTTAAAATTTCTCATCTTTATCTTACCCTCCTAACTTTCTTTTTAATTGAAAGAAAAGTAAACTATGTTTCACCAGGAAAATATTTTTGAAAACATTCTGCTTTGAAACTCAGAGGTATCACTATGAGGAATAATTTCTGAGTCGTACCAACCTAATTCTTATATGTCAATTCAGTCACTCCAATCCTTTTGTGAGCAGTTTGTGAACTTTACAGAAGACATACTAGTCTTACCTATATGTTTTAACTTTCTTAAAATGGATTTTAGTAGGTTTAGGAGACTCCTGTAGAATTAATACATGTTATGTCTAATGTAGGATCATTAGATTTGTTTGAAGAGAAGTATTAGATAAATAAGTGTTAGAGATGATAAAAAAAAAGGAGGGGAAGATGGAGAAGGGGGAGGAGAGAAAGGAGGAGGAGAAGAAGGAGGAGGAGAAAGCAACAGGCTCTACAGAGGATGAAGCTGTTCATCACCAGGCTTTCAGGGGTTAACAATATGCAGGGACCCCTGTGGAGAAAAAGTAAGATTTTTCTGAGGTACAATCTATATTGCAAGGCTGTTGGAACATGTGTTAAAAAATGAAATGAGAGAGGATAATATAAGAAGCAAAGCTGCAAGATTACACATAGACAAATTATCCAATTGGCAGAGAAAACTATATACAGAAGATTTCTAATGGGAAAAAATTGTGTAGTGAATTGCATACATGATAAGCGTAAGATAAGAATATGTACTAATAATTGCTTAAATAAATAAAAATGCTATATCTGATTGAGATCAACAAGAATAAAGTCGGCAAGAGTAAAGCCAGCTGATTGCTACTGTATACATGTCATAAGAAATATTAGACTGATTATGTAATTTAAAATTGTAGGAAAGGTTATATTCTACCAGGTACTCATGTTGAAGTGTTATGCCGAATGACCTACTCAAACATCAGTGTTGGCACAGCAAAGTTTTGGGGGACACATGCATGACACAGAATAATAGGAGTAGCTCAGCATCTAGACCAATGTTTCACACTTACCAGATGGGTAGTTATCCTCTGATCAGCCAAATCCTATAGCATATCTTTAGCTTTTTTGTTGAACATGGCAGTTACATTCTGGCTCCAATTGAAATCCCTGAAGACATGGTTTCCACTGCAGCTCTTTAAAGTTATGGCTATTTATTCTACCAAATTGTATGTGCCATTCAGTGTGAGATTGGAACATATGTCCTCCTTTCTCCTCATTGCCCATTCTCCTTTCTTCTTCCTTACAAAAAAAGACCCCTCAATTTTTAAAATTTCAAGTCATCAAACTCTACACTTTCTTGTTGCTGTCATTCTTCTTCATTTCCTGAAGATTTTACCTCTTTTCTTCATTCCCATGGTCTTGTTTTACAACCAGTCTCAGCCACTTATCCGTTATTACCAATAGCTACAATCTCATAATTGCCACATTTGCAAGCATCTATTCTCTGACTAACATGAACTATCTTCTGCACACTGTTTATAGTACCCTGATTCCAGGAATCCTTTAACCTCATTGAAATCTACAAATCATTGATCCTACCTCCTTTTCACCCTTCTTCCCCTCCTTTGATCCTTACTTTTCTCCTTCAATCATTATCATTTTCTTGCATACAGCCTTGCTTTCTTCATCTCTCTTTGCTTCATCACACTGACTTGACAGTCAGCAAAACCCTGATCCCGATGTAAATCCATTTTTCAGCCTACTGCATGCCTGAAACTACTCAGCTTAATATGACTGTAGAAAAAAATAGAGTTATGCAGACTAGTCTAAATTTAAAATACAAACTATGAATTTCAAGTGCACTTATGCTGAGCAGAAATTAAGGGGGAAAAAACCAAACCTAGTCCTTTCACTGTAATTTTGTCAAACTTTCAATGTCTCCCATCATTCAATTTTTCTCCCATCCTCACTTTCAGCTGATAACCATTTCATTGTAAAAGGAAAGCAATTAGAAGATAACTTCCACAAGCCTTCATCACCAAATCACACACTCATTAACATGTGTATTCACACTCTAACTTCTCTTTTTTAGTATAGATGCACTGCTGTGCTTCTAAGGCCAATCCCTCAACTTGTGCACTGAAGTTCATCCTTTTTTATCTACTTAAAGAAATCACTTCAGTAATTCTCTTTCCTCTCTTCTACATTTTTGCCAGAGATTGTTTACTTTCTTCTGCGTCATTCCCAACAGGGTGCAACCATACTCTCCCCTACTCCATCTAAAGACAAAACAAAGCAAAGCAAACGTCTCCTCCTGACTCCTGTCCTCTTTCAGCTACCACCTCGTTTTTCTGCTCCTCTCCATAGTGAACTCTTCAAAAGCTCTGTCTGTACATGCACTATCCAATTCAACTCCAGTGCGGTCTCTCTGTCTCTTTCTGTCTCTCTGCCCTCTTTCTCTGTCTTTTTCTTTATCTTTTTAACAGATTTATTGAGATCCAATTTATATCCCAGGAAATTCCCCTATTTTAAGTGTACAGGTAAATGAGTTTTCATATATTTAATACAGTTGTGTCACTATCACCACAATCCAGTCTTAGAACTTCCATTATTTCACAAAGGCATGTCTGCCCATGTCCCCAATCACTGATCTATTTTCTGTCTCTATAGTTTTATGTTTTCTAAAAATTTTATTTTACTGGAATCATACAATGTGCAGCTGTGTGTGTGTGTGTGTGTGTGTGTGTTTGGCTTCCTTTATTTGGCTTAATGTTTCTTTACATTTCATCCGTATTGTGGCATTTATCAGTAGTTTGTTATTTTATATTGCTGAACAGTATTCCATTGCGTAGATATGCCCCATTCTGTTTATCCATTCCTCAGTTGATGGCATTTGGATTATTTTCAGTCTTCATGTTGGTCACTCTTTCCTTTATAAAATACTTTCTTGCAAGATTCCACACACTCTTGTTTTCCCCTTACCTTACTTCGTAATCCCCTATGCTGACTTTGCCCCATTTTCTCAAACTCTTAATCTTGCAATCCCCCAAGTAAGTGTTTGGCTTTAAACTTCTTTCCTTCATATACCCTCACTCCCTTAGATTTCACCTCACAATTATCTTTAAGTACTGACGTCTCCCAAACATATGTTTCCAACCAGAAATCTGGCTTGTATATTCAACTGCCTACTCAAAATTTCCATTTGGACGGCTAATAGGCACCTCAAGCTTAACCATGACTAAAACTTAACTCCTGGTTATATCTTCCCCAAATCTGAGGTCTTTTCCACCTCAATTAATGTCAATTTCATTTCTTACAATTCATCAGCGTTAGAGTCATTCTTAACTTCTCACTTTCTCTCACACCTCACATAGAAACCATCAGTTTTATTGGCCCTACTTAAAATTTTATCCAAAACCTGACCATTTTTCATACCCTCCACTGATAGTTCTCTAGTATAAACTACCATCATTTCTTACCTGGGTTTTTGCAGTAGCCTCTTAACTAAGCTCCCTCATTTTGCCTTTACCTTTTTTCAATCTATTCTCAACATACTAGCTAACAGTGATTCCTTAAAACTAATTTGTATCATGTCACCCCTCTGCCCAAAACTCTCCAAAAACTTCCTGTCTGCTAAAGACTGAAGTGAGTTACCCCAAAATTCATATGAAGCCCCAACTCGCAGTGTGATGGTATTTGGAGATGGGTCCTTTGGGAAGTAACTAGGTGTATAGAAGGCCCTGAGGGTAGGGTCCTCATAATGGGATTAGTGCCCTTATAAGAAGAGATATTAGAGACCTCACTCTTTCTCTCTCCATTGTGACAACATAGTGAGATGATGGTCTTGTGCAAGTCAGGAAGAAAGCTCTCACCAGAAACCAACTATGCTGACACCCTGATCTCAGACTTCTAGCCTCCAGCATCGTGAGAAAACAAATTTCTGCTGTTTAAGCCACCCAGTCTGTGGTATTTTGTTATGGCACCCCAAGCTGTCTAATACACCATTTTTTTTCAGAGTCAAAGCCAAAGTCTTTACAGTGGGTTAGAGAGTCTTTTCCATTTGACTCCATGTAATCTCTCTGACCTTATCTACTATTCTCCCTCCTATTTTTTCACATGTAGTCGTGGTCTCCCTGATGCTCCACAAGTAACTACGCATAGTCCTGCCTCAAAGCCTTTGCAGTTGCTATTCCCTGTGCCTAATCCCTCTTATGCTTGGCATATGAATGTCTCACTCCCTCACATTCATATCTTCCTTCAAATTTTACATTCTTGGTAAAACATTTTCCTGATTTTCCTCTTTTGATATGCACCTCCACAATTCCTTTTGTCTTCCTCCGCTTTCTTTCTCTCCATAATGCTCATCACTTTCGATATACTGCACAATTTTACTTACTCATTTATTCACTGTCTCCTTGATTTAGAATGTAAATTCCATGAAGACAGAATTTTTGTAGTTTTTGTTCAGTGTTGAACTCCATGCCTAGAACAGTGCCTGGCACAGAGTAGGAGCTCAAAAATTATTTGTTGAGTAAATATATGTATAACATTCATAAAAAAGTTAGCCAAGGATTTTAACCCATACATAACTCTCAGAAACTTTGAGAAAGAAATCATAAACAAGAACAAGTAAATATTAGATCAGCCATGTATTCAATAGTAAGAAAACTTTTCTTACCATTCATCTTTTTCTCTAATGATGTTGTGAATTGTAGAATAGATAAATGAAACATGATTCACATCATCAGTATGGAAGAATAAAATGGAACATTTTATATTTTTGTCAAAAGAACAAACTGTAACCTGAGTGATTGGATTTATTAGTTGAGATCACAATCACACTGTGAAATAGTGAATTAATCTTAAGGCTTTGCTTGATCAATTAAAAGGAGAACTTTGAAAATGTCTTGGGGAAGTCAAGTCAAAAATTCTTGCTGAAGAGGCAGGGTGAGTGTAGAAAGAATAAGCCAGGGCTACTTAGTGAGAGAGGCCTTGTGATTGCATCCCTGGTCTGGCGCCAGTTAACAACAGCCTCGACAATTTCCTTTGTTTTGGTGGGATGAGACTGTGCACTGTGAAACGAGTAAATAACCTGAGATGTACTAGAATCTGAGACCCAAATTTCTGTCAAGTCCAAATAGCCATGTAGATCATCACAGCATACCTGGTTAACTGATGCTTGATTCTGTTTTGTTCCCCACTCTTATTTTACTTCCTTCTTTCAAATCATAATTGGTTTATTATATCAGAGCTTTATTAAGTGAAGTAAAATGTTGGAAGTAAAAGTTTCCTAATATTTTTATCTCCTCTGGTAAATTATATGTTCCTTAAGAGAATGAAACTTTCTACCTCATATTTATATCTCTAATACTTAGTGCACTACCTGACATTTAGTAAGTATTCATTAAATGCATGTTCAATAACTGAATACATGTGTTGATTCTAACAAGAGTTTTATAGGGCTTTAGACAGTTTCTATTAGCCTCCTGTTATTAGCTTATCATTACCAACTCACATTTATGACAGATATTTGGGTCACATAATATCATATTCAAATATTATTTCAAAGTATAACAGCTACTAAGATTTAGTAGCAACTATATGAAACTGTAAATAGTTTATACATCAGAGAAGATTAAATAATATTCAGAAATAACCCCAAAATCCATTTACTCATTATCTCAAATGGATGTACAATGCACATTTTTTTTTCTGTGAATAAAAGCAAAAGCTAGGATTGACTCATTTGCTAAATTTCCCTGTTTACTTCCCAAGAGAGCAATATTAATTCCTGTCAGTAACATCTGTGAATAAAAACATCTTGATTGGATACTGAAGTAGTTATTCATCTACCAGGAAATAGATATATCTTTCTAGACTGTTAAGCACATCTGCTGAAAATGATTCTGGTTGCAAAAAAATCACCTCTGTCAGTTTAGAAATTTTGAAATTCAGGGTTATACTATAAAAAAAAAAAGGTCTGTGAAAATGTAAAAATAAGCCTCATAAAACCTATAACCAAATACAGAAATACTTTAAGGTTTAGAGGTTATCACCATAGATACTTTTAAATAAAAAATCAGTAATTACTATTTTACTTTAAATATTTTTTTATCCTATTTTGTCCATAAGCATTATCTCAGAAGTTTACATCAAAGTGAAACTTAAAATTCTTGTACAAAGTATTAGGTTGTAGTTAAAAATATATATGAATATAGCATTTTACAATATAACAATCACATTTTCACATTTACTATACCATGTAAACTTTGCAAAATATCTGAGAGTTAGCAATTATTTATCATCCCTGTTGTACTGATGAGGAATCTAACCTTTAGAAAGATTAAGTGAAACCCTTAAGCGCTCATCTTTAATAAATCATGGAACCAGGATTTCAGTCTTTGGTATATTTTATACCATATAATGTATATTTTGGATAAAGCTATACTAAAACTTTTATACCATGAACACAAACAAGAGTTTTTTTTAAACAATGGAATTATCAGCCTTTCAAAAAATGCTTATTTTATTATATCAAATATTGTACTTAGCTTTTCATTCAGTGAATGCTTACTGAGTGCCTACTATCTATGTTTTTTTTTAATTGGGGTATAGCTGCTTTAAAATGTTGTGTTAGTTTCTGCTGTACAATGAAGTGAATCAGCTATAGGTATACATATATCCCATCCCTCTTGGACCTCCCTCCCCCCACTCCCCTTGTCCCACCACAGAGCACTGAGCTGAGCCCCTTGTGCCATACAACAGGTCCCCACTAGCTATCTGTTTTACACATGGTAATGTATATATGTCAATCCCAATCTCCCAATTCATCCCACCCCCCTACCCCACCATGTCCACACATCCGTTCTCTACGTTTGTGTCTCAATTCCTGCCATGCAAATAGGTTCCTTTGTATCATTTTTCTAGATTTCACATATATGCATTAATATACGATATTGTTTTTCTCTTTCTGACTTACTTCACTCTGTATGTCAGACTCTAGGTCCATCCACATCTCTACAAATGACCCAATTTCGTTCTTTTTTATGGCTGAGTAATATTCCATTGTGTATATGTACTACATCTTCTTTATCCATTCATCTGTCAGTGGACATTTAGGTTGTTTCCAAGACCTGGCTATTGTAAATAGTGCTACAATGAACATTGGGGTACATGTGTCTTTTTGAATTATGGTTTTCTCCAGATATATGCCCAGGAGTGGGATTGCTGAATCTAATCAAATGGTAGCTCTATTTTTAGTTTTTTTAAGGAAACTCCATACTGTTCTCTGTAGTGGCTCTACCAATTTTCATTGCCACCAACAGTGTGGGAGGGTTCCCTCTTCTCCACACCCTCTCTAGCATTTATTGTTTGTAGATTTTTTGATGATGGCCATTCTAACTGGTGTGAGGTGATACTTCATTGTAGTTTTTATTTGCATTTCTCTAATAATTAGTGATGTTAAGCATCTTTTCATGTGCCTCTTGGCCATCTGTATGTCTTCTTTGGAGAAATGTCTATTTAGGTCTTCTGACCCTTTTTAGATTGGGTTGTTTATTTGATTTTTTAAAATATTGAGCTGCATGAGCTATTCTTATGTTTTGGAGGTTAATCCCTTGTCAGTTGCTTCGTTTGCAAATATTTTCTCCCATTCTGAGGGTTGTCTTTTTGTCTTGTTCATGGTTTTCTTTGCTGTGCAAAAGCTTTTAAGCTTAATTTGGTCCCATTTGTTTATTTTTGTTTTTATTTTCTTTACCCTAGGAGATGGGTCACTATCTTTTAACTAATGAATTTAGCCTATTTATATTTATTTCTACTATCTTATTTTATACTAGTTACCCTGATTTTCTATGATTTATTTGCCCTCATTTCATTTTCATGGGCTTTTTTTTTTAATTAATGGAAGGTTTTTAAATGCATATTTCCTTCTACTCACTTCAAAATTACAATTTTATTTTTGTTATTTTAAAAATTATGTGTAAAATGTTAATATGCCTATTTAAAATTATTTTGATCACTTTATATATGATTGTTTTTGCTGATTAATTGATTCACTCATTCATTCACTAGTCAAACAGAATCTGAATGCAAGTGTATGGCTAAGATATAAAATTGTTTTAGAATAGAATACGTTTAACTGAGTCATGGATATATGAAGTGTTAGGTACATATATATATTACAGAAAGCTTCATATATAAGTCTGAAATCTAGGAAAGGGGTCTGGGCAGGAGACTATAATTTTAGGCATAATCAGCATAGTTGTCTCAGGATTGATTATGAGATTGGTTGGGATCTCTCAGGGAGATTGTTTACGGTGTGAACAGCATGATTTCTCTTGCTATAGTAAACAATATGGGGAAAAAACTAATAAAACAAACAAAAAAATAGTTGTTCTGTTTCTATGATACCAACCAGTTTAAATAGCTGTGAATTACTGACAGAATTTGTGCTTTTATGTGGCACAATTTAAACAGATCAACTTGAAATTAAAAATATCTACAGTTCACACTTTTTACCTCCAAATGTTCGCAAGGATTAAGTTAACTACTTAGATGCAAAAGATTCATTGACTATGTAAAGTCTGCATTGCTGTAGTTTTCAAACATATAAGATCTAGAATACTCAAAGTTTAATGTACCTTCTATATGCCCAGGAACACCAGAGGCTCAATGGTTGAAAAAGAGAAGAGCTTATATCCTCAAGAGAAGAGAACCAGAATCATTATTTGGCATCTCTATTACTTGCAAATGTCTCTAACAAGTCCTGAGACAGGTGTAAGAAGAGCTTAAAAGATGCAAGCCCAGTCCCAACAAACTTGACTTAAAATAAGAGAAACACTACAGTATATAAAGCCACCTGCATCTAGATAAAAAGCATAATAATTAAGAAATTTATTTGCCAAAACATTTTATCATTTTCCTTATTCTACTGCCTAGACCCTTAGCTTATTCTCAGTTGTACTAGCATAGTGTCATTTTGCCTTGGTAATCTTGTAAAATTATGTGTGATTGAGTCCCAGGCAAAATAAATGCTCGGTTTGATATATCTGGCTCCCTACAAATTCAAAACCATAGACACAGGTCCAGTTCCCCCAAACATGCTCTCCAAACCTACCCATCCCTCTACTGTCCCTCCTTCAATCACAGAATTGTGGTGACTCCATGACACTTATGGGGAATACTAGTGCTGAATGTATCCTGAGTCTTAAAGTGAAGGAGAATAAAATATAATAATTGGTTATATAGGAAGTGCCAAGAAAACTGGATTAGAGGCATTACATGAAGATTTGCAGACTAATATTTTAGGTCTGCATGTGTGTTTTGAATCATCATAGAATATAGGTGAATTTATAATTAATGAACTATAGCAAAGCTTATGACCTGGCACACAGCAAACACAAGAGCGTAATGTACTTCATCGTCCCATAAACACTCTCTTTGTACACTCTCTAATAAATAAGTTATTCATTTAAGAAAAGTACTCAAACAGCAATGGACGCTGAATGACTAAGGGCCCTGGTCCTATTCCAGATGCTAAGTCTAAGCAACCCTGCATTTCCTCTAGTCCTGTGACTCCTCTGTGAAGTTTTAATTAGGATAGAGCATAAGAGGCCTTTAGTACTTAAGTCTGAGCTGTAAAACTCCAGGAGAGACATTTAGTACTAAAGAAAAAAAATAATTTTTGTTTTTATTTTCTTTAGATAGAAAATATTTTGATCTCAGCTTAATTTAAGACGAGTAGACAAGGTCACCAGCCTCAAATCCACTGTGGAACTGGACGATGTATAAGTTAACAAATCCAGAGAATGCAACTAGGTGGCCATCTAGTGTGATAAAGGAATTACTAGGTAGTCTCTGCTTCCAAATAACTATACTATAACAGAATATTTCACCTAGGATTTAAACTCAGACAGCCAGGGATTCCCAACCTGGCTCTGACACTTACTATTGACTTTGTTAAAGTAAGCCTTATCTTAACTGTAAAGAGGGGTAATAAAAACTATGGTCACAGGATCATTGTGAGAATTAAGAGATAGTTTATGTAAAGCAATTAGCCCAATGCTTGGATGATAGTAAGTGTTAAACTCAATTTTGTCCTGTGGATCTGTCCTCAAATATCCTCTTTAGAATGAAAATGCTTGTGAAAGAGATAACACCTCAAATCGTTATCTGCTAACATTAAGTACCAGTTTGCAGGGATTTATTGACATCAAACTGACAACAAGGTAACTGGAAGATGAGTGGCACTTGGAAATGTGAATCTGAGGGTTTGAAATGGGAGAGGAATCAATGAATGGAAAAATGAACTCTGTCAATGAAGCAAAATGTCAGCAGGTATCATTGCTATCTTTAAAGAACCTCTGTCTCTTTTTTTTTTATTGAGGTATAATTGACAAATAACACTATATTAGCTTCAAGTGTACAATATAATGATTTGATATATCTATATATTGCAAAATGATCATCACAATAGTCCAATTAACATCTGTCACCATATATAGTTACAAATTTTTTCTTGTGATGAGAACTTTCAAGATCCACTCTCCTAGCTACTTTCAAATATGCAACACAGTGTTAATAACTATAGTTATCAGGTTGTACATTACATCCCCATAACTTCATTTTATTACTAGAAATTTGTACCTTTTGACCACCTTCTCCCATTTCACCACCCACCCCCCCCACCTCAGCCTACCACTAATCTGTTCTCTATATCCATGAGCTTGCTTTTGTTTGTTTGTTTGTTTTTAGATTCCACATGTAAGTGAGATCATATGGTATTTATTTTCTTTCTGTCTGACTTATTTCACTTAGCATAATGCCCTCAAGGTCCTACCATGTTGTTGCAAATGGCAAGATTCAGTCTTTTTATGGCTGAGTAATATTCCTTTGTGTATATGTACCATACTTTCTTTATCGATTTATCCATCAATGGACACTTAGGCTGTTTCTATGTCTTACCTATTGTAAATAATGCTGCAATGAACATGGAGGTGCATATATCTTTTTGAATTAGTGTTTTCATTTTGTTCAGATAAATACCCAGGAGTGGAATTGCTAGATCATGTGGTAGATCTATTTTTAAATTTTTTGAGGCACCTCCATACTGTTTTTTTATAGTGGCTGCACCAATTTACATTCCTATCAAAAATACACAAGGGTTTCCTTTTCTCTACATCTTGCTAACGTTATTTCTTGTCTTTTGATAATAGCCATTCTCACAGGTGTGAAGAGACATCTTACTGCAGTTTTGATTTATATTTCCCTGATGATTAGTGATTTTGAACAGCTTTTCATGTACCTTTTGTCCATCTGTATGGCTTCTTGGAAATAAAATATTCAGATCCTCTGCCCATTTTTTAATCAGATTTTTTTTTGCTATTGAGTTTTATGAGCTCTTTATATATTTTAGGTATTAACCCCTTATCAGATATATGATTTGTAAATATTTTCCCCCATTCAGTAGGTTGCATTTAATTTTGTTGATGGTTTCTTTTGTTATGCATAAGTTTTTTAGTTTGATGTCATCCCACGTGTTTATTTTTGCTTTTATTCCCTTTGCTTTTGGAGTCAGATACAAAAAAAATATATCATCTCCAAGACCTATGTCAGGGGGCTTACCCCACTAGGTTTTCTTCTAGGAATTTTACAGTTTCAGGTCTTACACTCAAGTCTTTAATCCATTTGTGGTTACCTTTTGTGTGTGGTGTAAGATAGTGGTTCAGTTTCATTCTTTTGCATATAGTTGTCCAATTTTCCCAACATCACTTATTGAAAAGGCTGCCCTTTCCCCATTGTATATTTTTTGCTCCTGTGTCATAAATGAATTGATTATATATACTTGGGCTTACTTCTGGGCTCTCTTTTCTATTCCATTGTTCTATGAGTTCGCTTTTATGCTTTTATCATATTGTTTTGATTGCTATAGTTCTGTATTATAGTTTGAAATCAGGGACTGTGATGCCTCCAGCTTTGTTCTTCTTTCTCAAGATTGCTTTGGCTATTCAGGGTGTTTTGTGGTTTCATACAAATTTTAGGATTGTTTGTTCCATTTCCGTGAAAAATGCCATTGGAGTTTTGATAGGGATTTCTTTGAATCTGTAGGTTTTTTTGGATATTATGGACATTTTAACAATGTTAGTTTTCCAATCTATGAACACAGAATATCTTTTCACTTCTTTGTTTCTTCATTTTTTTTTTTTTTTTTCATCAGTATCTTATGGTTTTCTTTGTATAGATCTTTCACCTCCTTGGTTAAATTTTTTACTAGGTATTTTATTTTAATGACATTATAAATGAGATAGTTTGATTAATTTATTTTTCTTATAGTTCATTATTAGTGTATAGAAATGTAACATCATTTTGTATATTGATTTTGAACCCCATTCAGGGGGCCTCTTCATCTTTAGTTGGTATCAGAAATTACTCACTTAAAGCAACTCTATATAAAACAGGAACAAAATTTCACAGAGTTTAAAACAAAATATTTTGGTTGATATTCATTCTTTAAAAAATGAAATTTTACATTATAAAATCTGAATCTCATAACTTAAAAATTCTGCAATAACTACAACTCTGAGAAAAAAAAATTACTCAAAAAGTTTTTTTTAGCATTGTTTTTCCTACAAAATTGTAAGATAGCATGACACCCCATGTTCCATATTTAACTTTTGTACCTACAAAGATCACAAAAAATAATTGTTCCCCAAATACTTGAGGAATTCATCAATCTTCCCAAGGCCTCTATCAATATTCGATTTCAAATCACTGTACGTTCAATCATGTAATGTCCACATCCTTGCAGAGTTTCTGGGCACTTCATCACATATTCATTTGTTAGTAGCTATACTCTAATGATCGAAGCTATTTTCCAAATTTGCCTTGAAATCCACAACTTTTTCAAGATTTGCAGTTTCACTTTGCAATATATGAATGCTGTATCCTCATTTGTTATAAATAACTGACAAAAAAAGAGATTGGCAAGATGGAAAAAGGTAGATTTTAGTACTAAGAAGGAAAGAGTATTGTTGGGACTAATTTTTAAAGTGATGAATTAATTTGTCATTATTGTCTTATGATTATGATTTTTCTTCCCTAAAAACTCTTGTAATCAAGGGGGCCTGACTTACATTATTTGGACACAGAGAACTACATTGTCAAGTTCTGATGAGGGTCAACCACTTCATTAGAATAAAGAGAAGGAAAGGAAACCAATATTTTACACTTTCTATATAGTATCTTACTTCTTATCACTGCTTTGTATATTTATTATTGTTACCTCCTTTTTATAAATGGGGATGTTGAAACTCAGATAGAAATTTCTCTAAAGTCCATGTCTAATAAACAACATGACAGAGATTCAGCCCTGTGTAACCCCAAGCCCAGTGTCCTTTTGATTACATAATATGGGCTTCCCACAGCTTCATTCTGAAATTTTATTGAAAAATTCTATTTTGTGTATACATTGGTCACTGGTCAACCTGTCTGTTACACCAATTTAAATGAATAAGTAGTTTCATCAATTATTTTTACCGACTTGACCAAACTGTTAACTGAATTGAACATTCAGCACTGCCAAAATCAACTGTATAAACAATATATGAAAGTAAATAGTATAAATGTAGAAATTTTAATATTTTTACCAAACAGAATAATACAATGCTCAAGTTTGTATCTCAACAATTATTTAGAAGCCAGACAGGATATGTGATAATAGAAGCATATTGAATGAAACGATAGAGAAATAAAGGAATCATGTATTTTTTACTATGCATGCTTTCCTATGTGAGTCAAACAAATAATAATACACATTTTATACCCTTAAATTTATACAGAAAAAGACTGTTTCCACCCAAACTCTGCTAGCCAGCAAAACATTTATAATAAGAGCTTTACCTGGTTGCTTAATAGTTTCTGAACTTGGCTCTTATCAACAGACACATTTTGACATTCTTTTAAAATCTTTACAAATCAGTTTTAAAATATATGTTTTTATCATGCAGTCTGTTGTACTGTGTTCTCTAGATGTCACTGGAAAAGAAAGCTCAATGTGTTTTGGAATATTTGGGTTTTTTTTTTAAACTCCATCTGACAAAATTTATACACAGAAAGCTAAGTATCACAAAGCAAACACCTCAACCTGGAGTTTGTCTTAGAATATTTAGACACAGTAGAAGAGAAAAAAATGTAGAACATTGCAATGACCCTCTTTTTCTCTTATTATATTGATTTTGGTTTCTACATATAGCAGCTCAAGTTTATTTAATTGTTTTTGGTTGTTTAATTATATTTCACCATGTATTTCCAGCTCCTTTAAAATCGTCTATTTTTTTCCCTTTTTATAAGTTACTCTACACAGAAGAGTGTGGGAAATAGTGGGCCAGGAAATCAAGGTGCTCACTCCTTTGGTTATTACTTTACTGGAAATAACTAGTTTTCATGTTGTGCTGATATAAATCCCCAATTTGATTTGGGCAAGGCAGTTGAACGAGTCAAATTAATGTGGTAAAATGCAGCCAAGGTAGACTGAATTGATGAGCTTACAAATTAAAAGTCCTCATTTCTTTGAAAAATTTAATACTTCTTTCCTCTCATATGCTTTGATATACCAAAGAAACAATATTTTCTCATTGACTCTGACCCAATAAAGAAGATGATAAAAAGAAAAACATGCATAATGGAGTCATGTAGTTGAGTGTGGATCCTAACTATACCATAACTAGAATGTTGGTTTACAGGGCAAGAAATACAACTTATCTTAGCCTCAGTTTCAACCCTTGAAAATAGGAATACCAAGAGCTCTGATCCAATATAATATTTTAAAGTAATATTTTGGTATTACTTTTCCCAAACTTCTTCTCAGGTAATTAAATAGTACCATAGATCTTTGAGAGAAACAGACAGCAATCACAGTAATTCAAAACAGAAAAGCCAAGGAAAGTAAATAACAGGTGCTGGCTTTAAAATGAAAATTGATCATCACAGAAAATAATAGAGTCAACAATGCCATAGTCCAGTTCTTTGCTTCCTACTCTGAGAAATCTTCCTACTTGCATTGAATTTAGCTTACTTACCTAAGCATTATCTCACCAAACTTAAATTCCTCTCAATCTAAGGTCAGCAAACTTTTTCTGTAAATAGCCAAATAGTAAATATTTTTGTCTTTCTGGGTCATATAGCCTATGTCACAGCCAGTAAATTCTGTCCCATAGCATAAAAGTACCCATTGACCATGCAAAAAACGAATGAGGGTAGCTCTGTTGTAATATAGCTTTATTTATGGACACTAGCATTCGATTTCTATATGCTTTTCATTGATCTTTTCAATTTTTTTCAACGATTTAAATACATAAAATCCATTTCTATCTCACAGTCCATAAAGAATCAGGTGACAAATCAGATATGGCCTGTGGGCTGGAGTATGACAATCCCTGATCTAAATGAAAATTCTCTTCTTAGGCCTTTTTTTTTTTTTTTTTTTTCTTTTTAACTTTTGCACTCTGGGATCAGAAAGACTCAACTCTGTCATTTACCAACGGTGTGACTTTGGCAAAGTAATACAACTTGCTTTATTCTAATTCCTATTTTCAAAATTCTACATGTATGTGGTAGATGAAAAGATGCAATGAGATAATACAAGTAAAGTGCTTAACCTGGTAACTGATAAATAGCAAATATTCCATAATAGTGATTCTGATGATGATGCCTCCCTCACTTTATCTTCTTCTGATCAACTAAGAAACGAATGATCCTTCTCTACTCCCACTCCATTATCAGCTTTCCTAAGTGCCTACAAACAAGTTTCCTTCTCTAGTCTAATTCTTATCACGTATTCCACTGCGTGACAGTCATTTCTGACATTTTAACTTTTCTACTTGATGTAGGTAGTCCTTGAATTTTTGCATCTTTTATAATCTGCTAACACAGTCCTGAATGTATCAGCTGCTCAATAAATACTGCTAATTAATCTTACTAAAACAACTTATAAGGTTGTCCAAGAAACCCATCTTAAATAGCTCATTTCTATATTTTTCAGAAGATAAAAGATCATTCATAAAGAATGATTAAAAAAAAACTTTATTTTCAAGGAACTAAATGTAGTGATATAGTTACTTAATCACACAATATAAATCTTACTGTAGAGGAATAGAAATAAATAGAAAATGTTACCTTCATCTAGGAATTTAAATAATGCTCTAAATTGGAAAATTAACATTTTAGTCATTAATACTTTTTCTGTTTATTTTATATCACTTATTAAATATGGATGATTTTAAACTAGCTTCACATATAATGAAAATTAGCATTTTTAAGTGTACAATTCAATGAGCTTTGTGACAAGAGAATAGAGTCATATAAACACAGTCATAATCATGACATAGAACATTTCCGTTATCACAGGAAGTTCCCTAATGCCTCTTTCCAATCACTTTCCTCCCCCAATGCCCATCCCTAGCATCCACTAATGTCTACCTTATATTCTTAAATGTCGTCTTCTCCAGAAATTCTTTTAAAGGAAATCATGCAGTGTGTTTTCTATAAGCCTGGCTCCTTTCACTTAGCATAATGTTTCTGAGGTCCATACATGTTATTGAGTTAGTAGCTAGTTCCTTTTGATTGCTGAATAGTATTGCATTGTTTCGATGTATCACAGTTTGCTTATCCATTCACCAGTTGATGATGGTGGCTGTTCTCAAACTTAGGCTATTATGAATGAATCTGCTGTGAGCATTGGAGTATAAATCTTTGAGTGAAGAATATATGTCCTCGTGTGATTTTTAAAATTTTTATATTACAGGTACATACATAATCTTCATTTTCTCCAGGAATGTAACTTGCTTTTAGCATGTATATATATGTAGCTGTATGAAAATCTTGTTCCTATTCTTGTTATATTGCTATCATTCTATGAAAATTTGTACATAATTTTAATGCTAGTATCTATTGTTTCTTTCCTTTTGGAATGATAAATACATTTGTCTTTTCTGTAAATATGGAGTCTTTATAACACACATATTTGCTTCCTTTCAGAGTTAAGATTCCTTTCCATGTCTGTAAAAAAAAATAGAAGATCACTAATGTGATGCCACTGAAATGATTATAAAAATAACAGTGGTTGTATTTCTTTTTCTTTCTTTTACTTGAAGAATCTTTTGAAGAATCTGAAGAACCCAGAGTGTTTTAGCTATATCTATGCAGTCTCCAGACAGAATCATTTGAAATTTTAACCAGCTGCACATATTTCAGATATGTGCATATCTTTCAGTTTGAATACCAATTGATAATTAGTAAAAATCCCAATTTACATTAGAGCACCATGCATACCTGACATAAAACATCAGAATTTATATTTGTCCCATGTAAACATTATCTAAATTATTATTAGCATTTTCCTCCCTACCTCCATTCCTTTCAAAGAAGTAGATGAAATAATGGTTCAAACAAAACTGACATAACCTATGATGAAATTGAAAAATAAACTAAGGATAAATAATGTAAAGGTTGTAAATCCTGAAAACATACAAATGTTTATGTTGCAAAAGTCATAATATCAAGAAGGAAAAACTACATCTCCAACCCATATTTATCTTCATATATATCTATATTTACATCTATATCAGTATCTTTATAATTTATTTTATAAGATATAAGGAGATTAACAGATCAACAACTTCCTGATATTCTTTAGAGTTTATAAAAAAATGTGACCTGGAAGTAGTGTATTAAAGCTAGCCTTTTTCAATCAGGGTTCCACAAGGAAATTAAACTCTGCAGAAGATGATTTGAATGAACTGTTTTCTCAGTTCTTTCAAGGATAGTACATAGCTAGTATCATTCTAAATGAATAGGATAGAAGTTAATTCTTTATATACAGTACATGACTTAGGGCATTAGAGATTCGATTTTTTAATAAGCAATATACTGGAAACATCATGGCATGTCTAATCTCCATTTTTATTTTAATAGCTGCACAGTATTTCAAAACATAATTCATTTAACCTCTACCCTGATGTTTGACATTTGAGCTTTTAAAAAATATTTATTTTTGCTGTAAATAGCCTTGCCATTAACACTTATAGATATCTGCATATATTATAAATTTTTTCTTTATACTAAATTCCAAGAGATGGAATTTCCTTGTGAAAGAATCGGCAGTAAGGTGGTTGACAAGTATTGTCAAAATGCTCTCCAAAAATACTGCAACAATGTAAATTAGCTTCATCTAGTCACCCCTGCACAAGTTGTAAAGCTCTCTCCTTAGTCCACTTGAGTTCTATTTAGTATTACTCTTTGCCAAACCTCTGAACTTCAAATTGTTGGTCTTCCTTAGACCTCTACAGAGTAGGTCCTGTGTGGAGAAGGAGGAACAGCTATATTCCCTGGCCCCTCTTTCATCCTGCCTGGCTGGAACCCAGTTCTCTCCTAGTTCTGTAAAGGGCATTCATTGCCTTTCCCTCACATGTGTTCTGACTGCCTTTCTCTAGTTTCATTTTGTCCTTCTAACAGGAATAAAGATTCCTATTCCTCCATCAAACCCATTTCAAGAAAGGCACTTTACAAAGTAGAAGGGCTCCAACTTCACAGCTCCAGTCTCTCTTCACTGTTCAGAGGCACAGTCATTAATTTTACCTCCTGCTGAACACATTTGCAGAGGTTAAAAAAAAAAATCTTTACCAAGGATGAGAAATAGCAGGGGGTGAGGAAATAAACATTCTCCCATTGGCTGATTCACTTAAAATACGGTTAGCATGTTGCCTAAGCAAACATATTGTCAGTTTCCGTTTAGTAAAGTTCTAAGGCTATATCTAGTTTTCTTTTTTTTTTTTTTTTCTTCAGAGAGTAACAGGAACTAGGCAAGCATTATCTAATTAGTCCTTTGAATGCCTTCAACTTTTCTTTTTCCTTTCTTCAAAAGGACACTGCCTGCTGCTAGGTGCTTAGCTGCAAATAACATTTTTGGACTAGATGAGAAGAAATCCAGACTCTCCTGTAACAGTGAAAGGGTTATATGTGAACCTTGTTAAAAAGTCCAAACAATATCAGATCTCACAGCCTTATCTCTCTCTAGCCCACTGGTAGGCTGGCATCCCAGCCAGGGTCAGGGAATATGGAGGATGGTAGTCTCTATGCATCAACAGCCAGATGTGACTAAGGAAATGAAGAAAGTAAAATCTCAAGCACTGCTGTCATTGTTGTCTCACCATGTAAATAACCAAAGCAGCCTAGGCTGGGATAGAAGTCCATTGTCTTAAGTGTGGGGTTCTCCTTAAACATTAAGCACACGTTAGGCGGAGAAATGTAGAAAACTATTCCTTCATTAAAAACAAGCAAAAGAAAACAGTATTTATAGAATTCTTACTGCATAAGAGGCACAAGGCTAAGCTCATGCATGGATTAATCAAATTAAAACAATACCTATAAAATAGGTCTTTATATTATTTTATTTTGTAGATGAGGAGAAAAGGGTAAAAGAATTATTTAGCTAGTTCTATGATTTTTCTAAATTTATTTGTGTATTTAAGATAAACTTTTCAATTTTTTTTTTAGTTTCTTATGAAGGAGAATTCCCTAAGACCCATAAAAATATAATAAGCAGTGTGACTCTAATTAGAATATGCCCATGTATGATGAGGAGAGGACAAGTCAGCTGCTAAGAGCTGCAGTGCCAAAATTGTTCTGTAAAGCTGGTCTGGAGGTTACTGATATAAATGGTTTGTCTTACACTATTCTTACATATTGCAAAGAGGCATTAAGCTAACAAGCCTCGAAAATGCATGCCCTTAGACATGGCAGATCATTCATTGGAACTGTTCTTCCCCTTGGGGAGAATGAAAGTCTGGAGAGAGAGAGAGAACTGGCTGACCTCGCCCAATTAACACAGTACCGATGTAGGCAGAACAGGCCGGCAGTGACAGAGCTGTGCTTCAGGGATGTATGTTCCTGGGCTGTGATCCAGGTTATGTCAACAAGGATCATTCTGGGTGCCATTTCAGCGGCTCTCTATTGGACACAAGAGAAAGACAGAAGGGGAAAAGACAAAGGAAAACTGTGGGCTATTTTTTTTTTTTTTTTAATGTACTTGAGAACTTTGCTTTTCCCTTAGGAAAAGCAAGCTCTTTCTAAGCCTGTGTGCAGCTGCAGTCTGAAGCTTGACAAACAGGTCAGGAAGATAGGAAAATGCTATAATAGCAGCACAGTTTTTTCATTGGAAACTGATACTCCTAAATGTTACAGTGCTTCAGTCTGAAGTTTAACTAATCGAATGTCTTTAATCTAGAAATTGAACCAGGCAGCAGTAAACTGCAGAAGGTTTAGCCTGCACTGAAAATACACACCGTTCATTTTATATCTTTCCTTGTGTTTAATAAAAAAAAATGAAAATTTCCAAAAACCTATTGTTAAAGATATAGAATTTTGCTTTCTGCTTTGGGTAAGCTGGTATCATGCAATTGGTCTCTAAAGCTTTTAAAATAAATATTGTCACCCTTTTCTAAGGATGGTATTGAAAAGAAATCAACAAAGAACTCAGATTTTGAATGATTTTATGGAGGAGGGGGTGTGATTTGTGCTAATATAGTTTCTGTGCTAATAATTAGAGCTTGCAAAACTGCTCTCACGTAGGCCGAGGGGCTCCCTATATTAAAAGAAGTCTTCACAGTTTCAGTTACTTCCTAAGATTCTAGTTGGAACTATATCCCTTTCTGTCTGTCTTGTACAAAACAAACAAACAAACAAACTAATTTTATCAATTCTCAGTTTCAATTATATAAAACTGAGATAACCAATAATATTATTACAAATAATAGAGAATGGTTAGCAAAATGCCTGGCACATAGTAAGTGCTTAATATATTTATAGGTACTAAAACACTTACTATGTGACATTTAAGAGAAAATTTCATTCTTTGCAACAATAGGATCTTGTGTCTCCTTGGGGAGTAATCCCTGAATTATTTTAAGCCAAGCCAGATGGGAAAAAAATAGGTTATTAATTCAATACCAGTTGAGTTAGGATAACCTTGGAATTTTTGTCCTTGTATATAGATGTGTCCTGTCTCAAAAATCTTCTTTAGCTAAAAGACATTCTGAATTAATAACATAATTTCATTTAGTAAATGTTTTCTAGACACCAAGCATGAAGCTATGTACTTTGCTTAAGTTACTTCTATTTAATCTTTACAAAATAATATGAAGGGACATATACCTCCATTTTCAAAAGAGGACAATAGAGACTGAGGAATATTTGGTAACTTGCCCAAGGTTACACAGAGAATAAATGGTGAAGGCAAGGCTTAAACAATCAAAAACTAGAAATCTAGGTGAAAGAAAAGATCTGTCTTGTCTCTGAGTTAGTTGTGTACTTGATTTGACTCACTCTAGATTGTGAGTTCTTAGGATTTATTACCCCTGGTAAACACAGACATTTGTGTAGCTTTGCCTTGAGTAGACTACTTTCAACTGAACTGATTTACCAGCCATCCAGAATTTCTACAGTAATTTCTATATTCAAAAAAATGTAAAAAATATGGAATCTTATGAGTCATGCCAATAAAATGCCTTAAAACAGTGATTTAATAATCTGAAAATTTCTCTAATATAAGAAACCTATTCCTTTCTTCTCTGATTAGTTCAGACCCCATGTACCTTAAATATTCATGCAAACTCTTTCCTCCTTTTATATTATTTCTACTATAAATTTGCATTTTGTTTCCATTATCTTGAATTAATTTATATGGGCTTCATTTTTAATACAATCAAATAAGTTCTGGAAATACATATTTCATTATTTTTTGAATGTGGGGGAAAAGTAATTTCTAATGACTGAGTAAAAAGAAATAAATTAAATGCATTGTTTCAGATTTCACACACAACTTACAAGTCTGTATGCTTGCAAGGTGAATTATTTATGCAGAATCAAACAACTGGACTGCTTATGAAACTGAACTTCCTTCTAGACCTTTCTACCTTTTATATAAGGAATAGAAAAATGACAATCTGATAGTGTCTATATTGTGTCATTGAGTCAATATGTAGTCAACCCAGTCTTTGACATTTTTTTCAATTATTTTGACAGTTAATAGGGAAAAAATAGCCTGGAACAGTAACAAAATTTTTGATGTGTTTTGATATATTCAATCAAAAGTAAACAATAGTTTCTCATCGTTCTGTGCTATGGATATGATTGTTTCCTAATTCTAATTCAATTCAGCAAACTGTGCTGATTACCTAGTCTACATATGTATATTGTAGAACTAAATTCATGAAGGAGGCATAGTACTCTGTCCTTAAAAATGAAAAGAAAACTGAAATTAAAGGAGCTAGCTTTCATCTATCTATCTATCTATCTATCTAATAATTTATAAAATGAAATTGAACTAAATACAATAATTACCAAATAACTCAAATGGTTGGTTATCAGAATACATCACTTCTAGATGAATCTAGAGCAGTGCTTCACAAACAGGAATGCTTTCCCACACAAGGGACATTTGGCAATGTCTAGAAACATTCTTCATCATCATAACTGGAGTGGGGACAGGCAGTGGAGAGGGACAAGATGCTATTGGCAACTAGTGGGAACAGGGTAGAGGTCAGGGATGCTAATGAGCATCCTACAATGCACAGGACTGTCTCTCACAAAAATTATCTGGCATCAAATACCAATAGTGCTGAGATGCAGAAGCCTAGATCCAGATAACAGGAAACTTACTGAATCAAGATAATATTTTACATCGGTAATATGTTTATACAGTTTATACTCTTTAGTTTTTAAGATCCTCAAAATATCAGTATTACTGGAGAGGACTCACTCTCAGAAATAAAGATATTGAATAAACTGATGAACTACTCTTTGACAAAAGTACAATTGGAAAAGAAAGCCAAAGGGGATAAGTAAAAACAAGAGTATGGTATTTCAAAGTTATTAAAATTGGAATGGCCCCATATAGGCCAGCACCCTAGTGTTCTCATAAAGATACTATGACACTATCTAATCATAAATATTTATTAGGTATAGTATTTCAACAATGTCAACATTATTAGGATTTCCTTGGTCACCTTCCACAGATGCATTTTCATTTTTTCCCCTGATGCAATCATTGATGGAAATATTAGTATAGGATAGTGCTTGACCACTTGTAAAGCATAACTATCAGGCTGAGCTTAAAATTTTGGCAATTCTATCTGAGGACTTCATTAGAGAGTTAATAAAATCAGTGCTGTGTTGCTGTCATTCTATAACAAAGACCCACCACTGGAAAGTATGTGCTTTTTCCCTAGATAGATTAAAACATTCATTCTGATGGCATTTCTTTGTGATTAAAGTAAAAGCTCAGGCTGAGTTAAAAGTAATAATGCAAAAACTGTACAAAGTGGCAAAAATCCCAAAATGTTGGTCTGATAGCAAAAGAACTAATTTTAAAAAAAGGATGACATGGTTTTTATTAAGTCTTCACCACAAATTTTGAATCAATAGTCTCAAATGAAATAAACAAGACAAAAGAAATATAACAGAGTTGTGCTTACAGGTTCTCCTAATTCATCATTTAAAATTCTAGTTTCATTTTCTCTTCCACTTCTAACATTTGTGAAAACAACTAATAATCATATTGTTACTTCTATACATTTTATTTACTTCGTATCAACCTAATTGCTCCTATAAAACCCAGCCAACACAACATTGTAAAGCAACTATTTTTTAATATAAATAAATAAATACATAATAAAAGAAAGGAAAATAAATCCAGCCAAATGGTTAGAATGTTGGTATTTATTCAAGTCTCATGTCCTTATCATAACATGTCTACATGTATAATAAAATACATACATTCCCAGGGGTTCTTAAAAAATTTCCTCAAATATCATTTTAATATTTTATTTATTACCTTATAAAAGGGAAAATTGTACCCAGTAGCTTAATTTCCAAGAGATCTATGTTATGACACTTAGTAGAAAACATTTTCACTATTGTGTTCATTGTCTATTCATTCAGTCATCACTTATTGTGTACCTGCCACTTTTTACAATACTGAGGAGTATGGTGGTGAACAAAATAGGTAAGGTTCCCACTGTAAGAAAACTCATATTTTGGTGCAGAAGACAACCAATAAGAAATATATATATGAGGAGGGAGAGAGAGAGAGAGGATTGATAGGGCTCGTTTAGGTGAGTTGGTTAGGGAGGACTGCCCAGAGGAAGCCACTTGAGCAGAGACCTGAAAGAAGTTTAGTAGTGAGCCACACAAGCATCTGGAGGAAGAATGTTTCAGGCTAAGGTAAAAATTAATGTGCATGTCTTAGGTTAAAAATTAACAGCAAGAAGGCCAGTGTGGCTTGGGTGAAGTGAAGAAAGGAAAGACAGTGTTAAGGTTAAAGCAATATCCAGGGGCAAAATCATGTAGGGCCTTATAGGATTTATAAAACTCTATTACCAAGGGTTAAAGAAATAATATAAGAAAACATCTTATTTTACTAATGATGAAATGACATAACACTGCATTCATCATCAGAAAAGGACTTAAAAACTACTCACTGGACACTATAGTGAGTTGGACACTATTTTAGACAACTGGAGGAATGACATGCAAGAATACTCTGGTGCCACTCAAGATATTCCCAACTATCTTTAGTGGCAACATGACATTCTTTTTAAAGTCTCTAAATATAAATTAATTTAAATAATTTTATTTTTAATTTAATTTTTAAATTAATTTAATTGATGCCACATTTGTTCAGTAAGCATATGACACAGCCCCTGCTCTATGATGAATATATAATCCACATAGAGCAGAGAACAATGAGAGAGCATAGTCAGTACCAATACAAGAGGAGTTTCTTTTGTGGATGATGGGTGGGGAGGTGGGAGACCATATAATATATTTAATATACAAACTGGAACATTTTTGAAAGTGAAAGGGGAGACTTAATAATCCTGCTGGGAAAAAATAGTGTAATTTGTCACAGTTTCAAGCAAATCGGGACACAAGTTAATGATATGTCCATAGAATTTCAGAAAAGAAGAGTTAAAAGTGACTCCTGACACCTTCTTCAAGAAAATAGCACCTGCACTTGGCTTGTGTGTAAGCATGTGACTAGGCAGAAGGAAGGTGGGAATGCATTCTAGTCTAGGGAAATGACATTACGAGGCATACCGATACGAGAATCATTCTATCTAAGATGAAGCATTAATGATAATAAAGAGTGGGAGATAATATTGGATGGTTTAAGAAAGAGATGTGTTGAGGTGTAAAAGCAGAGCAGACTATAATATATTTTAAGTTCCAAGAAAAAGAGTCTCATACAAGAGAATCACTTAAGGTCTATTGGTAAGCATGTGGCATGCATAAAGTAAAAATACTCCTAAACTCCAATTTGATGTCAGATGAGAATATTATGGAGCCACATATATTACAAAAGTACAGATATTTTAATTCTGCATAATCTATATATTGTTGTATGATAAATTGGAACAAGAATAGCATATGGGTATGTTATTGACATGTAAAGTCAAACCACTCTTTTTTGTTTGTTTGTTTGTTTGTTTTTAAACATCTTTATTGAAGTATAATTGCTTTACAATGGTGTGTTAGTTTCTGCTTTATAACAAAGTGAATCAGTTATACATATACATATGTTCCCATATCTCTTCCCTCTTGCGTCTCCCTCCCTCCCACCCTCCCCATCCCACCTCTCTAGGTGGTCACAAAGCACTGAGCTGATCTCCCTGTGCTATGCGGCTGCTTCCCACTAGCTGTCTATTTTACATTTGGTAGTGGATATATGTCCATGACACTCTCTCACCCTGTCACATCTCACCCCTCCCCCTCCCCATATCCTCAAGCCCATTCTCTAGTAGGTCTGTGTCTTTATTCCTGTCTTGCCACTAGGTTCTTCATGGCCTTTTTTTTTTTTTTTCCTTAGATTCCATATATATGTGTTAGCATACTGTATTTGTTTTTCTCTTTCTGACTTACTTCACTCTGTATGACAGACTCTAACTCCATCCACCTCATTACAAATACCTCCATTTCATTTCTTTTTATGGCTGAGTAATATTCCATTGTATATATGTGCCACATCTTCTTTATCCATTCATCCGATGATGGACACTTAGGTTGCTTCCATGTCCTGGCTATTGTAAATAGAGCTGCAATGAACATTTTGGTACATGACTCTTTTTGAACTATGGTTTTCTCAGGGTATATGCCCAGTAGTGGGCTTGCTAAAACCACTCTTTTATGCATGTGTGTAAGAGACACATTATGAGGATTTTAGTGACTGCTAGGTTGATTTGGCAAAGATGGTAAACATAGCAAAAATTATATACATGTGTGTATATATATGTATATATATATATATATATATATACACATATGTTAGCATTTTAGATAATAATGATAATTTATGAACACTTAATATAGTCCTGAAATTATGTTAACATTTTTGTAAATGTTTCCCCCAAATCCTAAGAGCTTGATGTTACTTTGATTATTTTACAGATGAATAGACAGAACTGAAGAAGTCAGGTAATTAGCTGAAGACTGCATAGCTACTAGATTCAAAAGTTCAAACGCATTTTTGCATTAGTATGAAGTCCATGATTTTGTTCATGGTGCCCCATTACCTTACACCTATGCATGCACTCACTGAGTGCTCAGTTCTTGCACAGAAGTCCCAACTGGAATAGGAAGCTGGGTACTTAGTACACATCTCATGTCATTCTACTATATTTGGATTCATGCTAGTATCACTAATGTCTTAAGCACTTCCTTCAACTAAGAATAAGGGATAAGTACTTAGCATTTATTTTTCTAAAAAATCTAATTTCCTGCTCTACCCAGTCTCTGGTGTGGTATATCCTGATATTTCCTGATTTTCATTTAAGCAATTTGTGCGCAGTCAGTTTCTTTAGGTGATCCCTATAAATCAGAATCCCTCATTTTTCACCTTTAACAATCAGCTCCTTAATCAGTGGTTTCTGAGTAAATTTATCCATCTAACAACTGGTTTACATTCTTGAGATTTACAGTAATCCCTACAGACATACAGTTTTCCTATTTCTAAAACTATAATATTGATTAATCCTCCCGGGTTCCAAGAAAATTATTATAGTGTTTTTATTTTAGCTATTATAGTTCCTAGTAGTCTTGTGATTTTAGAAAATATCTTGAGTCAATCATCAGAAACATTAATTGACCAACAAACTAGGAACAGAGGCTTATGGGGAAAGATACATCACAGAGCCCACACTTGTGGAGAATACTCAGAATACATCTAAGTAATTGATACTCAATAAAGAAGTCTGAATAAGTTTGGTTTTTAAGAAGTAAACTCCTCTGTATCCAGAAATTATAAAAAGTGTTAAAGATTAAGGCACTATAGGAACTGACCAAAGAATAGCCAGTTTAGGAAACTGAAGTCTGGAAAACTTCTGGGCAAATTAAAAAAAAGAACAAGGCAAACATGAAAAAATAATTGACTCAGGGAGAACCAACATATTTTTTTCCACTGAAATCTTTTATTTTCGTAGTTGATACGTACTACATATCTCTGAACGTCTAACATTCATATTTAACGTGAATATTAGGCTCAAAATAATGGCCACTCTTAATTACTGTAAATATATCAATATTAAAGATATATTTCTTCTTTCTTAATGTGTACTTTCATTGCTCAAAAACCTCTATTAATCATTACTGGACTTTATCAAAATGTCCAGTTCATTAGTTTATTTTGATAATAATTATAAAACAGGAAAGATATAAACATAATTATAAAAATCAAAAACCATCTGATTTTTGCAGAAAAATCTCTTGTAGAATTAGAAAAAGAATAAATTCTAAATAGTTTTTTTATACCATTTGTATTATTAGTATAGCTTATACCAACTTTTCTATTTTTTTCAAAGAAATCAACTAAAAATGTTCTAGCCAGAGTTCTATGCTATGTGAATTCATATGAGTAGGAATTTGAAGATTTATTACAGTGATTACATATCAACAGATATAAATATGTATTTTATGATTAGGATTTTTTTTTTTCTGAAGCAGGTGAACCATAGGGACAAACCCTCAGAGCAGAAAATATACTATTGCAGTGTACCTTGATAAATAGACAATATCAACTATTTCTATATGATGCATAGCAATGTGACAAATAAATTACCTTCATTAAAGATTTGCATGAAGGATTAATGAGCATTAGTTAAGCAGTTAAAGCACAAAAATGTTTATGAAAAATTACATTGAATGGAAGAAGAAGTTAAGCAGCAGAGAATCTCATTATAATAATTTATCTTATCTAAAGATTCTCTACTGCACCTATATGATAAATGTAACCCAAAAGCAACCAAAGTTCCACATTTAACATGCGAAGCTTAGGCTAATCACAACTCTAGAGGATTTTGTCTTCTGTGAACTCATCTACCTAAAGGAAGGATAATTTATTAAACTCATATTTGTTTCCTGTTATTATTTATCCTGCAATAAATCTTCAAATTTAACTATAAAATTTGCATAGCATGAAATTAAAAGAAGTAAAGATATCTCTTAAAAATTCACTGTCAATGAAAAATGTTGAGTGTTTTGAATATGTACTTTATGAATTTTCTTTTGCTTTCAATGCCTATAGCTAAATTAAATTTTATTTATTTTATTTTATGTACAAATGACAAATACCTTTTGGATAAAAGACATTTTACTAAATAAAACACAGAAAAATGAGTAAACTTTTTTTTACTAATCAAGATTTCCATTTGCCTCCCTTTGGAATATTGCCCAAGATTAATGCTTTCTACTCATCAAGCACTGCCATCTTGTGGACTCCTGTTAATTCCAGAAAATATTGGATTATTTATGTATGGGATTTTTTTTTTTTTCTTTTTTTGGTTAAATATTTGGAAAACTCTAAGTCTTAATGTAAGAGAGGAGCAGGAATAAATATCCTTGTTGGCAATTGTACAATAATATTGCTTTTATTCCTATGAACATCTGCATGTAAGGCACACTGTCCTTCCATTTTACAGTAGGTTTCTATGCTAGCAGGACACATTCTTACCTTTTTACATACTTAAGGCGCTGTGACCACAGTTTAATTAAATTGTGACTCAGTAGTGAATAGGAATATCTAGAAACCTGCTTTTGTCTGGTGAGTGGGATTTAGACACTGCTCTGATTAGTTGTTATTTGAAGCATCAAAGTTTTAATTGGCAAAATTAGACCCCATAATATACATAACTAAATCTAATAAATACTTGAAATAACTATTAATCAGATTTTTCTTTTTTCAAATAGAGATCTGTGCTCAGCAAGGCTTCTTGGTCAAGTTTTTAATCTTTGTATCTTAGTTCCCTCATTCATAAAATGGAGTTACTTATCCCTGTAAAGATTAAGTAAGTTAATATATGTAGAACGCACTGTCTGGAACCCAGTAAGTGCTATAGAGGTTTACTAGATCCTACTGGTGTACACCCAGTTCTCTCTCATCTGGTTAATGCACCCATCTGGCAGCTGCACCTTCTCCAGAGTTTTCCTTACCTAGGAAATCATGCTCCCTGCCCTAATTGCACCTCACTTCCCCCACCTGGTAGACAATAACCAACTGATACAGGGGAGGTGAGTATAAAAGACTGGTTCTCTTTACCTTCTGTTGACTTACCAAGTCTACGTGAAATTTGTATTCCAGAGCCCTAAGTGGGATTAGTCTTAAACCAATCTCTGGAGGGGACCACATCTTTGCTTAGTTTTTGTTTTTTGTTTTTTTCCTTACCCAATCCTGCTTCCCTTATTCCTTCTCCTGGGAACACTGTCAATAAATCACATTCAAAAGAATCCCCTTCTCAGACTCTGTTTCTAGGAAACTGACCTAAGACCATAAAATGTTCACTGTTACTGTTGTTGTTATCATTAAGCTGTCTAATGTTTTGATTTAATGAGGATAAACTTTTAGATTGCCTTGGTCATATCTAATTGACTAACTACACAGTCTTCCAGTAATTCTCCATGCATCTTTTCTTTCAGCTAAGCTCTTCATAATTTTGATAGGCACAAAATGCCAGGTCATAATTCTTGGCAAGATTCTAGGAAACAGATATTCTGTTGTTCATTAAGCACTGAGATCTGTGTATTTTAACAAGGAATTGTCAGAAGTGTAACGTGAATGCTTTTTAATGCAAAGTTCGAAGCCTAAGGTGAAATTGTGCCATGGACCATCACACCCTGCTGAGAAAATGCTGGTTTCTGACTTGATGAAGTTTGCAATTCAATAAAAATAATTTTAGAACCCATTAGCAGAGCAAGAAATTTAGGTTGCATTTTGAGAAGAGTTAGCAATGACCTTTACATCTAGACACAGGGCTCCTGGGATAAAAAAAAGTCCTCTGTAGTGTGAAACATTCCACAAGGAAAATAAAAATAGATACTGTCACTCAGCTGGTATAATAACTTGAACTCTAGAACTTGGAATTCACTTACTTGGAGTCATTTGAGTTGTGGATCATGAGAGAATGCCAGTTTACTACTGTTTCTATTATAAATATTATTTTCTTTGTCTTTTGTTTTGCTAAAGGTGTTTTGAATTATAGGCACATAAAATTTTATTTTGTCTCAGTGACATATTATAATTTTTAAGCAGAACTCTGTTGTTTCTGACTCTAGGTAATAAACATATGAAAATACATGTCTCAAAAACCTATAAAAAGAAGAATTAGTACTTTTTGTTCAACCAAGATAACTGAAATTTAATGTAATAATACAGCCTGCCTTTGTATTAAGGTAATTTGATTTTTAAAACACACAAATGTCCTCTTTTGCATTCTTCACAACATCTTTTAAAATATCTTGATTCTCCCGGTGCTAACCAAGTGTCAGTTAGACAGCTTTACTCTGTTGTTACTCTCAAGATCCTTGCTTCTGGCTGTTTTAGAGGTGAAATTTTTGACACGTGTAAAAATTAAACCCAACTGTACAAGGTTCAAGATGAATCTGCATTGTACCAAATACTACTGCAATATATTAGGTAATTTATCCTAAGCCAATAGCTATCCTTACTGAACAGTTTCTGCATGTTGAACACTCTCATTTAAGTGGCATATATAATCCTCAGCACAATCATATCATGTAGATATTACTATTCCATTTTAAGGATATTGAAATTGAGGTTCAGCAAGATTAGACTATAATAATCAAAGCAGAATAATACAATGATAAAATACAGGCTTAGAGTGAATCAGACAAGTTGGAATTTTTCCTCTGAAAGTTATTAGCTATGGTTTTCCACTGGTTCACCTGTTTGTGCCTCAGACCTTTAATGTTGAAGATGAGTGTAATGATGGTAATAACTACATCAAGTTCTGTAATACTAACCTTTCATGTAATATCTCATTTAACCTACAATTTCCTCCATTAATTGTGTTTTACAGATGAGTAGACTAAGGTAAATAGTTTGCCAAAGGTACATAGGTCAGTGGATCATGCAGCCATCTCTGGAACTCTGGTCTTTATGATTCCGAAGTCCATGGTCTTATTCACTCACAATGTTGCCTTCTAATCTCTGTGTATGTGTGTGGCTGGGAGAAGTGGGAAAATGTGCAAAGTGTGTGACTCATAGTAAGCTCTCAAGTTAGTTCCTTTCCCAGCCCCACCTTACATCTCCATAATACCCTAAACAGTGCTTTGCATATAAAAATGTATCACTACCTACTTGTTGATACTCCCAGTTGTCTTGATCTCAGTCTCCATCCTAAAACCAGCAGTCAAAATAATCTTTATATATGATCTGTTTAATAACCTGAGCTGCCAAATCAGCTTCCTCAACAGTGTCAGTGACATGTTCAAGCAGAGGCTAAATGACTGACCACCATGGAAGCTGTTAACCTGAGAGGAAGATTGGATCACATTTAATTTAATGCCCCCCTCAACCTCTGTCCAATTTACCTAGTAGAATAAATCACAAAATACTTCATAGTAACTTTGTAAGCATGACCCTTTCTCTTTTGTCCATTGACAGTACATTCCAGATTCTTAAAGCTGCCTGCATTACTTCTCAATGCCTGTTTTTAGCTCAGCTACAAACATAATCTTAGATTCATATTCTAAAGGCCAAAATAAGTTCATGCAGAGCTGAGAAAATTTTCAATGAGAACTTTAAGGTGAAAAAAATCTACTCATTCTTAAATTTAGAAAGATTTATAAAAATACATATATAGATATTTTATTCTATTTATTTTTTCATCAAATATGTATTAAGCAACCACACACCAGGCATCCAGCTGGGGTCTAAGGATATGGTGGTGAAGACAGTAGATTTAGTCTCTACCCTGCCAAGAGTACTTAATGTGGCTAATAGTGACATTTTCTATCACAATGCAGATATAAATCAGCAATGTAAAAAAATATTGCCTTCTAATTTCAGGTTGTATCCCCTTAGGCTTAGTAGTAATGGATAATTAATGGTAGAATTCTCTAAAATTTCCTTCATGATGTCATTAATTCTAAAACTCAGAATGGTAGCTAGCCATCAGCTAAAAATTTTATATAAACAAAATAATCGTAGTACCAATTTTTAAAGCAGTACTGTTTCGGCCAGTAACTTACTAAATTCCACTATTCAAGTATCTTCATATCAATTAATTCATCAAAATAGGAGGCAAAGGAGTCATAATGGTTAATGGAATTGTAAAAACAAAAATGATTACAAAGCAATTAGTAAATATTAAAATGCTTATGACATACACTCTATTAAGCAGCATCCAGTAAATATTAACAAAAAAATATATCAAACTACAGTACAAAACTTAAATTATTTAAAAAACAAACTAAAAAGTTACACTTGTATAATAAAGAACAAATTATAATTATAGCTATTTGACAGGTATAACATTAAATCTCACATTACAGGAATAACCAAAAAGGGATAAGACCAGGGATTTTGGTAAGTACAGCCCATTAGGTGAAAATTTCACTATAAACCATGAAATTGAGCATATATTAAAAATAGGGAAGGTTCTGATTTTTAGGTTTTCCTTTTTATAGCTGACAAGGATAAAGAAACTAGGTTCCCTGGGAGAGTTGCATTATTAATTGGGTGGTGAACAAATCAATTGTTACATCCATCGTGTCTAGGAGCTTAAGGATGACTATTTATGCTGGTATAAAGGACAAGTCTTTGGGTCTCTTGAGAGGGGAAGTTAGAATAACATGTCTGCAACAGCCAGGGTCTTAATGGGTTATTCTCTCAGCGAACTTGAATGGCTCTCACTGACTCAGGGAGAAAGATAAAAAAATCTCCCATAAGAAACCAAAACCTTGGGGACTTACCTGGCGGTCCAGTGGTTAAGACTCCGCACTTCCAATGCATGGAGGGTGGGTTTGGTCCCTGGTCAGGGAACTAGGATCCCACATGCTGTGCCGTGCGACCAAAAAACTTAAAAAAAAAAAAAAAAGAAACCAAAACCTCAAGCCAACACAGCACATGGGTTTGTAGGCAAAATGTATGTTACAACACAATATAAAAATGTACTAGAGAAATTTAACATAAAAACTTTGGGGAGTACTCACTGAAGAATCATATCAAGAACTTCTAAAACATTTTAAATTGTCTTAGCTAAACATACTATTAAAAAAGAACCTTAGAAGAATGGGAAAATCACAATTACCCAAACAGTCTCAGTGTGCTTCTGATAATGAATAATAATATTAAGATTTTAGTACTTAATATATCAGCTTACCTTAAAATATTTTTAAGGCCAAGCACAATTGATATGAAACAAAGTGTTATATGAGACTAAAGACTATGACTCCAAAGCCAATTGTGAATCATTTTATAATCCTCACACTCTGACATACTAAAAGTATAACCAATGCTTGTTTTTTATGAGAGTAAAGTTTGAAAAGAATTTTAAATAAATGCTGATAGAGAATGAAACACCATATAGGAGAAAGTAAAGAGTGATTTTAAAAGAGATTAAGCCCTGTTCAATATATGCATTTTTGGCAGAGGTAGAAAATCCAATTCAAATTCAGACTGTCAGCTTTTCTATTATGTACTATTTCTACTTTTTCATTCTTCTTAGAATTATGAAATGCTTTGCTATGTAAACTTATTTTAAAAGCTAAATAAGCATTTTTGAACCCCCAAATACACACTTACCTGTAAAATTTGAGAAAATGCCAATTTTGTGTAAATACTTTCTTCTTATTCTAAAATATTTTACAAAACATTGACTCAACAAACACTATCAGTATAACAAAACTGGTATTTCAATTAATGATAGTCTTTAATGTGATTGTTTGTTGCTTTCTTTTACTCCAAATTTCTAATAATACAAAACAAAAATTGAGGTAACTCCAGTAAAACCAAACCTAAAATAAATTGCAAAAATATAAAAATGCCTGAGTGATGTTTGAGCAACAAATGAAACTCTCATTAGGAAGGGTAAGATGTGACAAAGTGAGAGAGTGGCATGGACATATATACACTACCATACGTAAAATAGATAGCTAGTGGGAAGCAGCCACATAGCACAGGGAGATCAGCTCTGTGCTTTGTGACCGCCTAGAGAGGTGGGATGGGGAGGGAGGGAGGGAGGGAGATGCAAGAGGGAAGAGATATGGGAACATATGTATATGTATAACTGATTCACTTTGTTATACAGCAGAAACTAACACACCATTGTAAACCAATTATACTCCAATAAAGATGTTAAAAAAAAAAACAATTAGAAGAACTCATATATTTAAGGGAAGGAAAGAAGGAAGAGAAGGAGGGAGAGAGGGAGGAGGAGAGAGAGAGAAAGAAAGAGAGAAAGGAAGAAAAGAAAGGCATAAAACAGGGCTTCCCAAGCCTCACTGTAGATTAGAATCACATTTGAGCTTTATAAAAATTCAAGTAATAAGTGTTACTAAACAAATGACTCTGTGGAAAGGGGACCTTAGAATCTGCTCTTTTAGCCATAACATAGGTAATTCTACTGTCTTTTGAGATTTTAATGCTATTGGCCTACACATAATTCCTTCAATTTCTCATATTCTATTAACTCAATTGCAAGCTGGTTTTGATTTTCAGTCATCTACTGAAACTGCTATTCAGTGACATACCACATGTCAATCTTAAGTAACTTTTCCCTTTATTATATTTATAAATATTCCCATTAAGTCCTTTTTGCCTTATTTGACATTATTTAACCCTCTTGAAATTGTTAAGCCATTGGCCTCTATGACACTGCATTTTCTTTATTCCCCTTGAATATTTCCAATGGTCCCTTCTCTCTTACCTTTTGAACATTTTCCTTCCTTTATTTAGATGTTTGTGCTTTCCAAAGAACTATCTTCTCACTGTATCTATTCTCATCTACTTACATGATTCAGTTACACCAACATACCCTCAACTCCCAACCACAGATTTCCTCTCATGGACTTCAAACACATATTTACCAATTGCTGGAACTACTTACATAAATTTGCCTCAAACTCAAAATGTCCTGAAAGTGAACCAATGATCTTTCTCCTTAAACCAGTTTGACTTCATTTATTTTCATCCTGAACTTCACGTGTCATCCTCTTCCCAGTCATTCAAGGGAGATAGTGAAAGTGTTCCTGGACTATTTGTCTCTTCATTTGTCTTACTCCCTGTATATTTCTTGGGCCAATATCCTTCTTCTCATTGCTATGATTAGGTTCTGATTCAGATTTCTCCAGCTCTTACCTTCAGTATGCAATATCAGCCTATTTTTCCCTCTTGCAACTTGCGCTTACTTAAATCCAACCTTTGCAGAATCACCAGAATACCCTACTAATGTACATCTTTATGTCAACCCTTTGCTAGAAAACATCCAGGATAGAGTACAAGCTCCTTAATACAACATACAGACCATGTTAATTTGTGTTTAGTAATTTGGGTTAATTTCCACTTTCTCTAACCTCTTCTCTTACTACTCCCTTTCTTGGATTTTTCACTCTAATAACACAAAACTGTGGTGGCCCAAAACCTTACTCCTTGACTCATTTTTTTTTCCTTTTCACATTTCATAATCAATCCATCAGCAATTCTGGTCAACTCCACTATCACATTTTTACTAGAACCAGTCACTTCTCATCACTTCACCACTACTGTCACTGCCAATAACTACCATTCTAGTGCAAATCATTTATATATTTCATGGCTATTTTGAAAATAGCTGCTTAGACTAGGGGACATTATTCTTCTGCTTCCCCTTCCCCTGGTCCCTGCTTTGTCCTCACGCTGTCTCATCTCTAACCAGTAGTCAGAGAGAGTTTTTAACATATAAATTCATGCATCTTTCTCACCCCTGCCACTCTCTAGCTCTCTTACATGCTTTAGTTTTCTTCATAGCACTTATTACCACTTGACAAATACTTGTTTCCACTATAATGGAAACTCTATGAGAGCACAGACTTTTTTTTTCCACTTAGAGCATTCCTGGCCCATCAAGACCCACAACTAGTATTTGTTGAACAAATGAATAAATGAATGTAGCTCAGGCATCTCTTAATTTAAGAAATTTTTGCTGATTAACATGATGGTTTAAGTGCCCTTCTCCATTGTCTTCTTTACAGTAGAGTATACATCTCCATTTCTTTATTCCACATTGTTTCATAGGTTTGGGTAAATCTTTGCCATTAGACCTATCTTTGAGAATGTGAAACTGTCTCTCTCATCTTTTTAATTTCAGTGCTATCATATTGCCAGGCATCTAAAACACATTCAACACACATTAGAACTGAATGAATGAGTGCATGGATGAATAGATAAAGGCTGAGCATCCTTAAGAAATATTTCAGATCTTCATGTAGTCATTAAGAGCAACAGTTCTTTGAACATAAAATACAAAATGATATAGACATCTGGATCAAATACGGATGATCTTGCAACCTATCTAATACTTAGTAAAAGCTTTGTTGTTTGAGTTTGTTAGTAAAATAATCTGTCTTTCAACAATTGAATTTTGTGTATTTTCAGAGATCGTCTATAGCTGGGTATTTAACGAGTTCCCTTCCTTTGTGGCGGAAGACAGCCGGCGGTTCATTTCCCAGGAGACAGGCAACCTTTATATTTCTAAAGTCCAAACATCAGATGTTGGCAGCTATATTTGTCTGGTGAAAAACACAGTGACAAACGCTCGAGTACTTAGTCCTCCAACACCACTCACTCTCCGTAATGATGGTAAGTTCCATGGACTGGATTGATATGGTCAGCCACCTCTAATGTGAAAAATTGAGTATAATCTGCAAAAATACTGAATCACTATGCTGTACATCTGAAACTAATACAATATTGTAAATCAACTGTACTTCAATACAAAAAGACCTAAAAAAAAGATGTATTAGTGTTCTTCTAAGCACTTAAACCTAGCACAAATAAAATAAAAAGGCATTTGGCATATTTAGAAACTCTACACTTTTAGTCTAAGATCATGCATATCTTAGAATAAAATTTTTGACATAGGAAAGTGATGGTCTATAGCTAAGAAATATTAACCTTAACACTACCCTAATGCCAAAAAGGGCGAGGGATTACAAAAAGATGAACTGTAATAAAGATTCCACAGTTCTTTTTTTTGCTCTTTAGGGCCTCTATATAGCATATGTGTATGAATTGCAAGTATTTTACAGGTTCATTTTTCATCACTTTTTCATTTTAGCTACCTTCAAATTGAATGTTCAGCTTTTAATACTTCATGGTATAGTTATAATTGTTATTATTACTTTTCCAATAATAGGAACAGTTGGAACTTTAACTTTTAAGTGCAATTCAGGCAGAAATGATGATTCTATAAGTATAGGTATTGCCATCTATCCAAAGTATCTTCAAATTTAAACACCCAATTTGTAGTTATAGACATTTACAGTTAAGCATTGCATTAAAGAAGTCAAGTGCTATATTACAGTTGTATATGATATATGGCTTGCTCTGTCATGCAATAAAAAAGCTATGAAGGTATTATTGAGAAGTGAGCTCGAGAATCCTGATGGATTGTGAAGCTTAAAAAACAATCTATTTCAACACTAGTCTTTTATATGCTTAGTTTTAGAATATATGCTGCAGTAATGTATAGCCAGAGTTTATATATATATATATATATAATATATATATATATATAATATATATATAATATATATATATAAAATATTAGTAATAATCCTATAATCCTATCAAGTAGAGAGTACAAATGCAATATCTATTTCAGAGATGAGGAAGCCAGTTTGAGAGATGAAGGGACCTCCAAAAGTCACACTGCTAGGTAATGGCATGGAGGAATAGATGGGAAACAAGGATGAAAAATGGGAAACCAATTTAGAGGCTACTGAAACTAACCAGCCAAGAGGTGAGGAGGTGAGGAAGGACAGAACGAGAGCAGTGGTAATAGCACTGAAGGGTAGAAACCATGCCTGGGATATTAAGAAGGTAGAATTATCAGAATGTGATGATTAAACATGAGGCTCTGGAGTAGGAGAAAGCTTTCACATAGTTCAACGAATGGGTGATGATTCTTTTCATGAAAAGAGATAAGACAGATGAAAGAATAGACTGAGAAATTGGTGAATGTGACAAATTCAGTTTTGGCTATGTTGAGATAAGATATCCATGGGAAATCTATGTGGAAATATGCAATAGGCTACTGATACATATTCCTAATACGCACAAGAGAGGACTGGGCTAGAGAAAGAGATTTAAGTGTTATCATTGTGTATTCAAACAATACAGTTAAAGCTATGATTGTGTGTATATTATGCAAACTTCAAGATTATATAAGAATGTCTATAGGGTGAAAAGAATAAAGGAAAATAGCTATGCATTTAGAAAACTTACCTAGTTAATAGCTTAGAATTGAGGTGATTTTCTATAAGCCATTTTCATAAAGTTTCTGAGTATTTTCTCATTAATTCCACAAGAATTTGAAGCATCTTTGTTTGAAAATTGTTAACATTTTGCTGACTAGCCAATAACTAGTTCCATTTACACCATCCATTTATGTAATAATACCATACATTCAGATAGTGCCTGAGGTTGAGTAGGCTATTCTACTTTCTTTTCATGCACCAAACCTAAACGTTACATTGACCTTCGCAAGGGAGAGGAGCACATGTAAAGTAAGAATCCAAAAATTGACACCACCTTCACCGGTGATTTAAAAGCTCAGGACCCATGTTCAACAGTCTCTTGCACTTCTTTGATTTCATGGCCCAGATGTATCACTTAACTTTGCCTTATACCTTCTATAGTCAAACATTTCAAGAATAATTAGAGTAATTTGTTTGCTGCTATTTTAACTCCTTTGCCCTTCTGATTCTATTGCTCTTCCTGGGCAAAACCCAACTCCTAATGAACTCACTATACCCTTAATTTGTGACTGCCTTGGAATCTGAAAGCTGCTAGAGAGTTACACCTGCCAGGGATTCATGATCAACAACTTCAATATTGCCACTCAGTCCTAGTAAGTTTCTGTGGATGGTTAATTTGTAACTGTCCCAAAAGTTTTTGGAATCTTCTTTGCTTTTCTCAAACTGGACAGCCTCCCTCCTTCCCCACTGATTTACAAAAACTATTTAAGTAACAAATTTACTTTCCTACTAGTGGAATTTCAAATCTAACTATTGATACATCTTCATCCATACTGTTCTTCCCTTATTTAATTTCAGTAGAGATACTCTACTGTCCCTCCTACTATTAAAACCAATCCCTCCATCCTTGACTGCTGATTTTCATTCCCACTGGCCTTTTCAGAACATCACACTGTTAGTCATTGTTCCTTATGTAACCAATACTGTGTCACTAAACTAATAAATATTTTTAGTTATGTTAATTGAATTTACTGAAGCAGTTGAAACTGTTGACTTATTTTTATTTTACAAACATCTATATTTTCAAAAAATCATTATTTGTGCAGTACTATATGAAAGGCTCAATAAAGCAATGCACACAAGTAAAATAAAACTGTTATTTTAAAGTTAACATTTAAGTTAAAAAGAAACAGGTGGAAAACACCTGCTAAATTTCAATTACATCATTCAATGACAGTCTTATTTAAGATTTTGTGAGAGAAGTTAGAAAATTCATATTTCTTCTTTCTGTAAATTATCTGAGATTATTGCTTTCTTGGTGATTGTCTACTAATTTTTACTTTTTATCATAGTAATACACCCTTATCAAAGGAATGTAGTGGTTTATAAGTGCTGATAAGAAGGGGAAAGAAAAAGCAAACCCACACACCTCCCTTCCATCCAATCCCACTCCCTAAAGCTAACTTTTTAATTTCTCCTATTTTTCTTCATGAGGTTTTCATATAATGCCAGGAAATATCTGTGCTTCTTGTTTAATAAAGTTTAGACAATAACTCATATGATGTACATCTGCTTCTTCTATCCTCTCCTCTTTTATATTTAAATAATATTTTTCTGTTGTTTCCTTTTTTTTTTTTTTTAATTTATTTATTTATTTTATTTTTGGCTGTGTTGGGTCTTCATTTCTGTGTGAGGGCTTTCTCTAGTTGTGGCAAGCGGGGGCCACTCTTCATCACGGTGCGCTGGCCTCTCACTATCGCGGCCTCTCCTGTTGCGGAGCACAGGCTCCAGACGCGCAGGCTCAGTAGTTGTGGCTCACGGGCCTAGTTGCTCCGCGGCATGTGGGATCTTCCCAGACCAGGGCTCGAACCCGTGTCCCCTGCATTGGCAGGCAGATTCTCAACCACTGAGCCACCAGGCAAGCCCCTGTTTTTTCCTTTTTAACCTTGACAATGTGCTTAAATCTCTACTATCCTTTTAACTCTTGAAAATAATTCTTGACTTTCTATTACAGTGATAGTTTTATTCCTACTTTTTCCTTTACCTTTCTTACACTACTTTTATGTCCTTTTGTCTTCCACTTTTACTCTGACATTCTCTCCTGCAAATGCAACCAAGTGTTCTAAACTTTCCCATAGACTAACTGTAAAAGCTTAAAATAAATAGATGTTAACAGTTATTACTATATAATTATCATTCAACATCATATTGTTACAGATTTTTAAGCTATTTGTAGATATATGTGCTCTACTAGATGTGCTTTTCATAAGTGAAACTTTGAATATAACAAGTAAATAATATTGTGATACAGTTTGGATGTAATCTCTCTTAAAATTTTGCTCTATAAATACAATTCATAGTTTCAATAATAGTGTTGAAATATGAACATGAGTCATCACAATGCAAATGATAAATAAAACCAATATTGTGGTTAAGAAAGCCCACGAAATGCGTATGAAAGAGAAGTGAGCTTAGGACCAAGCCTTGAGTAGTCCAAATTGCTTTGGAAAGGTTAAAAATGAAAACCCTACAAAGGATAATGAGAAGGAGAAGTCAGAGAGATAATAGGAAAAACAATAGTGTAGTATCAAGGAAGCCAAGAAAAATGAGTATTTCAACAAGGAGAAGTGGGCATGCAGCTCAAGATGGTGGACTGGGTGCCTGTATTTGTCTCCTGTCTCCCTTCTGAGACCCTGTGAGAAGAAATTCATATCATCAATGAATAGAGGAAGCATTTCATTAACAAATGAGACACTTTGATATATTTCTGGAAGAATAAGAGAGGATGTGAGTTTAAGGATTAAACAGGCGGAGTAACTAAAACCTAGAATAAAGTTTAAGGGATCTAAAGAAAGGGCTAAAAATCATGTGCCCAGCGGAAGCCTGAAAGAGCTCTGAAATCAAAGTTAGCTAAGGGTGGGCAAAAGAAATGGGGCCAAAGGGGGACTGAAGGTATGTACGTTGAACGTCTGTTTCAGTGAAATATTGGAATCCATTCTCTTCCCTGCCCTTACATGCAAAAAGACCAAAGGGCTTGTCTCTTAACAACATGAGTGAACTTTCCCTGGAAAGCTAAAGTTCTTAATGTGAATAGTGGCACAGAATGCAAAACCTTCTCATTCTGGCACATGCGTGTCCACAGCCTGACAGCCAGCTCCTTGCCCTCACATCAAAGCAGAGCTGACTGTCGACCCACCTCTCCCTGCCACCTGCACCCTCACCTCAGAAGGGAACCAATTCTACAGAATTGGGAAACACACAACAATGTCCAAGCCTCTCAGACTTAACGTTTATATGCAATGCTAAATTAACAGCTTCTATAAAAAATTACTGAGCTTACTGCATGGTTATAGAATTTATATCAAGATAATATGCAAAAAGCAGGAAAATTTAAATTATTCTAGAAGGGCATTGATTAGACTAGAATTGTTCTTAATTCAAAAAACTTTTATATTACTATTTAATCTCTCTTCAAAAAAAAATTGAAGACCATGTTCATAGGAAGGACATATTCTTTTTTTTTTTAGTACATTTATTTTTATTTATTTATTTATTTTTGGCTGTGTTGGGTCTTTGTTTCTGTGCGAGGGCTTTCCCCAGTTGCGGCAAGCGGGGGCCACTCTTCATCGCGGTGCGCGGGCCTCTCACTATCGCGGCCTCTCTTGTTGCGGAGCACAGGCTCCAGACGCGCAGCTGTGGCTCACGGGCCTAGTCGCTCCGCGGCATGTAGGATCCTCCCAGACCAGGGCTCGAACCTGCGTCCCCTGCACTGGCAGGCAGACTCCCAACCACTGCGCCACCAGGGAAGCCCGGAAGGACATTTTCTTGAATGCTTTCCCAAGTAGGTGGCTTATATTAAACACTTAGTCTGAAAATAAAAATAGAATATGATTGTGGATGATTCCATTATTTGCATCACAGTCAGCTACAATTCCTGCTGGGTTTTACAAACCTCTCATTGCAGAGACAGGCATTATAATGGATATTTCTGCAAACTTGACAAACACCTCTGCAGGGGTTTGAATATAAAAATTACATTTAATCTGCTGTGACCATAGAGTTAGCTATAAAAATCATTTCAGAATATTGTGTGTTTACACTTCTTTGAAAAAAAGTAGGCCTTTCTAAAAATAACAGAGGTTATATACATAGGCAAATTATCTCCCTTCAAAGACAAATAAAATTTTATTTTATAAACTATTGGAAAATGTCTTGGCTTGGATCCTCTTAAAGCAAAGCTTGAAACGAAATTTGCTTGTAGGTAGTTTATTTGAAATTTATCACAGAGATCAGGAGTGTGGAATGGGGTGGTTTTGAGGAATGAACTAGTGAAAAGGGAGGTTGCATTATGGAGATGACCACTTCCACAGGCAGCTGGAACTTGGTCGCACAGGACCAGAGCCTTATGAAATTCACTCAGAATAATCTCCTTGGCAGACATATCAATGGGCTTCCATCCCTGAGGGTGACTCCACAGGCAGTTAACTCCCGTACATTTACAGGATACCCTCAAGTTGCAGCTGAGTGAAACTGGTTGCACCTACACAGACCTGGTTGCAGTGGTTGTTGCAGGAGTAAAAATTCTGGCCAAGATCATTCAAACACACAAAAGTTGTCCAAAATACAGAGCGGGGAACTTTAGAAGATTGGAAGTACATGAGTGACGTGATCAGATTTTCCTCTGCTGGCACTGTGAAAAACTATCTTCACACATTTACAAATGTATATTGCATACCTGCTATGTGTCAGATAATTCATTAAGTAGTGAGGATATAATGGAGGGCAAAACAAATGCAATAACTGTCCTTAGGTAGCTTACAATATAATACAAGGGAAGATATTACCCTAAAAACTGAGTGTAACCAAGCATCCTAGGATCTGTCTGCCTGTCCAGTGCCCCATGGAGCCAATCTCACAGGTCATTGCATTGTAAACAAAACAAACAAATCTAGCTCCAAAACTATTATAGGTAATACAGAATTTTACTAATGGTTTGGAGGGTAATGAACGTGGAGGCAGCATTCTGCAAAACAGCAAAATTTATTAAACACCGCCCTTTAACAACTTCTCTCTTTTGCCAAGTTTTTATTCCTACAACTGCTATATCTCTCCCTCGACACACCTCTGCCTCTCCCTCAACACTACTGTCTTGGTCTCCCTTCAAGGTCTCATTATCTCTGTCTGATGCCTGGCAAGTTCATACTTTCATTTCTGCTCTCATTAGAATTCTCAGCCCAATTCTGAACACTTTATTTTATTTTATTTTATTTTTATTCAATCAACATTTATAATGAATTGGTACATGTGAGACATTGTTCTAAAAACTTTACAAGTATTAAAGTGAAAGGATGGAAAACATATAGAAACAAATATGAACTAAAAACAAAAAGAAGTTTAAATTGGTCTATGAATATCATACAAGATATTAAATGCATCTCTAGGGATAGAAAAGAACATTACATTCTGATAATAGGTTCACTTCTTCAAGAAGATAGAGCAAAGCATTTTCCCACAATCCACTGTGTACAGCACCAGGCTCCTCACTCGTCTTCTGGTCCAGATGGAATCTTCTCCTGTAAGATCTCACCCCTTCCTAAGGCAGCTTTTTTTCAGACCCTTCTCTAGGGCTATAGTGGCTCCAAAGTGATACAGAGAGGATAATAAAAAAAGAAAAGAAAGAAAAATTAAAAAAAGAAAAGAAAGAAAAAGAAAAACAGTCCTTGGGTCCTTTTGCCATCCCTGGAGTTGGATAGTGCAGGAGCGAGAAAAAGAATTGAGGAAGTAACTTGGATAATGAATGGGAATAGATTCAGAATGCATGCAGAAAGATTGGCCTTTGTTAGAGAATTCATCAGTTGTCACAGTGGGGAGAAAAGTAAAAAGACTATAGATGCAGGTAACCTAATATTTGTTGGTGGGAAGTCTGATGACATTTTTTTAAAATGAACTACAGACAAAGTCATCAGCTAAGAATGTATATGTAAGCAACAGGTTTATTTTTAAACCAAGAATTGTGTCGAGGGAATTATGCACAGAATCACATACTTACATAATTTATGAATCAACCCCATTAATTCACTACTGAATAAGACAGGTCCTAAGAGCAATGGAAAAATATAAAAAATGGTATACCCTTGAAGATTGTGGTGGGTTGAATAATGACCCCAAGTTGTCCATATCCTAATTCCTGGACACTTTGAATGTTACCTTATACAGTAAAGGGCTTTTTGCAGATGCAATTAAGGATCTTAATACAAGGACACAGAAAACTAATACAAACATCAAAGAGAAATCTGAAGCAATTCGTTTTTCTTACCTATCTTTTGGAATATTCATGGCTATTCTAGCAGTGTATTGGAACTGGCTTGTTCCTGCTTGCAGGAGTTGGTTGTGCATCTCTTCATGTCTTGGTAGCTTGAGATCAACCATGATGGGAGTATCTACAACGTGAAAAGTAGCAAAGGCTACATATCAGAGTTCTCACTGTCCTCCAACCCCAGAGAACTGGCTGTTAAACAGCATTCTGCTTGTAATTCAGCACCTAAGATCACAGTCACTGAATCAGAAATAACAATATTTGATGGAATAAACATCAATTAAAGTGTATCCCTGCTCCACTCCAATCCTCTCTGTTTGCTTTGCTCCAGATAAAGTACAGACAGAATGGATCTTGTGCTACTCTCTCTATTTCTGGTACCTGAATTGGTTTTGCCAAGCAAACAGTGAGATGCAGCAAAGTCATTCTTATTTCCTGATCAGTTTATCACAGGAAATATGGCAATTGGAATGGCCTTGAGTATTCTTAGATTTCCCTTTTCTCCTATAAATTGTGTAGTGGGTATTAAATGTTCTACCCTAAACCCAGGAGACGTTTTCTTCTTTTAATCTTTGTTCAGAATTTTCAATTTATGGATAGTTCCAAAGGAACTGGGAAAGCTTATGAAATAAAATTCCTACTAGAGTATATTTATCTATGTGAAAGAAGCTGAATAGCATTAAGGTTTTATGTCAAGTTCTGCAGGAATATAAGAAACTTACTTGGCTTTTATTAATATTTTATTTATTTTGCTATGTGTCTCTCTGGAAATCTTAACATCTTGATATGCTACAAATTAAATAAAAACTTCAAAAAATCATTGGAAGATTTCTGAATAAAATGAATAATTTGCTCAGATGTCCTTGACAATCCGTCATTTCACACAATTCAATTTCTCCTCAAACAGACTTATAAAAACAATTTGAACTTCTATCTATGGAAATAAGAATTTTTATCAAGAAAAACAATGTGCATCATTTTATTAACTCCCTTAATATGTCTTATAAACTTTGAAGAATTAGTTAATAAGTGCTTACAAATAATAAGATAAATTTCTTAAATATGAATCTAATTTAGGCTTTTTCTGGTTTCCCACATGAAAACTTGTTATTGCCATTCAGGAAATAAAATCCCAAAGGATGTAAAGTTTTGATAACTGACATTGTAATGGTGAATATATCATTCTTAACATAAGAAAAGAACCATGAACTTTGCATTATTTTTTAAGAGTGGAAAATATATGTTCAGTAATTTTAATCTGACTTCCTTTCCTATTGTCAGACTAGTCTACACACACTGTGTCCACTGCTATACTTCCTCTCTTCATCTCATGGTCTGCAACCTGGCATTTAGCCTCACCACACCATTCAAGGTGTTTTCTCAAAATTCATCAAGTATCTGTTCATCAGACACACCAGCTTTTTCTCAGTCTTCATCATTCTTGACCTCTTTTTTTTTTTTTTTTTTTTAAAGATGTCTTTATTGATTGACTGATTGATTGCTATGTTGGGTCTTCATTTCTGTGCTAGGGCTTTCTGCAGTTGCGGCAAGTGGGGGCCACTCTTCATCGCGGTGTGCGGACCTCTCGCTGTTGTGGCCTCTCTTGTTGCGGAGCACAGGCTCCAGACGCGCAGGCTCAATAATTGTGGCTCACGGGCCCAGTTGCTCCGCGGCATGTGGGATCCTCCCAGACCAGGGCTCGAACCCGTGTCCCCTGCATTAGCAGGCAGATTCTCAACCACTGCGCCACCAGGGAAGCCCCATTCTTGACCTCTTATGAAAATCTGTTTAAACCTGAAAATATTTTCTTTTTTTGATTTACCTGGGTGAAGACTCTCCTGAGTAGGTTCCTCTGTACCTTTCACTGTCTCTCCTCAGTCTACTATACTACAAAGCTACAGTAATCAAGACAGTATGGTACTGGCACAAAAACAGAAATATAGGTCAATGGAACAGGGTAGAAAGCCCAGAGGTAAACCCACGCACATGTGGTCAACTTATCTTTGATAAAGGAAGCAAGAGTGGTGCTGGGAAAACTGGACAGCTACATCTAAAAGAATGAAATTAGAACATTTCCTGATACCATACACAAAAAAAACTCAAAATGGGTTAAAGACCTATATGTAAGGCCAAACACTATAAAACTCTTAGAGGAAAACATACGCAGAACACTCTATGACATAAATCACAGCAAGATCCTTTTTGACCCATCTCCTAGAGAAAAGGAAATAAAAACAAAAATAAACAAATGGGACCTAATGAAACTTAAAAGCTTTTGCACAGCAAAGGAAACCATAAACAAGACGAAAAGACAACCCTCAGAATGGGTGAAAATATTTGCAAATGAAGCAACTGCCACAGGATTAATCTCCAAAATATACAAGCAGCTTATGCAGCTCAATATCAAAAAAACAAACAACCCAATCCAAAAATGGGCAGAAGATCTAAATAGACATTTCTCCAAAGAAGATATACAGATTGCCAACAAACACATGAAAAGGTGCTCAACATCACTACTCATTAGAGAAATGCAAATCAAAACTACAATGAGGTATCACCTCACACCAGTCAGAATGGCCATCATCAAAAAATCTACAAACAATAAATGCTGGAGAGGGTGTGGAGAAAAGGAACCCTCTTGCACTGTTGGTGGGAATGTAAATTGATACAACCACTATGGAGAACAGTATGGAGGTTCCTTAAAGAACTAAAAATAGAACTACCATATGACCCAGCAATCCCACTACTGGGCATATATCCTGAGAAAAACATAATTCAAAAAGACACATGTACTCCAACGTTCATTGCAGCACTATTTACAATAGCCAGGACATGGAAGCAACGTAAATATCCATCAACAGATGAATGGATAAAGAAGATGTTGCACATTTATACAATCGATATTACTCAGCGATAAAAAGAAACAAAACTGAGTTGTTTGTAGTGAGGTGGATGGACCTAGAGTTGGTCATACAGAGTGGAATAAGTCAGAAAGAGAAAAACAAATACCGTATGCTAACACACATATATATGGAATCTAAAAAAAAAAAAAAAAAAAAATGGTTCTGATGAACCTAGGGACAGGACAGGAATAAAGACACAGACGTAGAAAATGGACTTGAGGACATGGGGAGGGGGAAAGGTAAGCTGGGACAAAGTGAGGGAGTAACATTGACATATATACACTACCAAATGTAAAATAGATAGCTAGTGGGAAGCAGCCACATAGCACAGGGAGATCAGCTCGGTGCTTTGCGACCACCTAGAGGGGTGGGATAAGGAGGGTGGGAGGGAGACGCAAGAGGAAGGGGATATGGGGATATACATATACGTATAGCTGATTCACTTTGTTATACAGCAGAAACTAACACAACATTGTAAAGCAATTATACTCCAATAAAGATGTTAAAGGAAAAAAAAAAAAAAAAAAACTACCCCCTATTTCAATCATTCCATTTAGCTATTTGTCTGGATGTGTCCATTCACCTATTTGTCTGGTTTGTTTACACTTGGCATTTTTCCCTAAAGGACTTAAGAAAGCTTATCCTTCCAAATGTAGGTGTTCCTCAGGATTCTACTCCTGTGCCCCATCTATATTTCTAAATATTTGTCTTTAGTGGGTGCTTCTGTTTCTGTTTCCAATTTAGAATTTCCCACAAATTAACTTCTTCAGCAGATATCTGTTGTTAGTGAGATCACTTTTCTTCTAAACATCTAATACAAATATTTCTGGATCAATTAGAATCCTCCTAATCTCGTGACTACATACATATTCCATAGGTTTGGCAAACCCTGTGAATTCTTCATCTGCAATTTCATTCTCATCTATCCCCTTCTTTATACTTCTAATTACAACACTCTTTGCCTCTTGCCTAGATCAGTGGCTTTCAAATGACTTTTCCTACAATTCACAGAAGGTGAATAGTGTTCCTATCCAAAATTCACTTTCAAGAGCTTTCCTCCATTCTAGGCTATAAAGCACAAAAGAGGCTTTAGGTGCAATGCCAGTGAACTATATGGAACACCATCTCCTTTACCATCAATCAAGGAACCTATCAGAAAGCAAGTTCATGAGAGTGGCATCATTACAGAGATTTAAACTAGAATGTATTTTTATTAATTTTGTTTAAAGTAAATCAGTCACAAAGTTGAGTTTGATTTACCACCTACTTTATCCCTGGACAAGAGACTTAACCTGGCTGTGCTTCAGTTTATTCATCTGAACAGGGGATAGCCTGGATACTTTTCTCATAGGGTTATTGTGAGGATTAAATGCATTAATAAATGCAAAGCGATTAGAACAATGCCTGATACATAGTAAGCTTTAGTAAAAATTAGCTATTCACACAGTATTTATGACACAAGGGCCACTGCATTTCACTAGTGTGTGGATAGTTGCAGTAAGGAACTAATTTCCTAGACTGTTTCAATTACTATATTGTTTGTGATTGCTGCTGTTGTTTACTGTGTAAATTCAAACTCAATTCTAGAAATGAGGTTTTAATAGAGGTTGGGGTGAGAGGTAGTAGCACTGGGAGAAGTTTTATATTCCATCACTTGTCTTCAATCATATATCCAATCAAAAACTCTTCCAGAATTTTCTGACTCAATTCCTTTTCTTTTTGTTCTCTTTTTTGAGATACTCTTTTAATTCCTAGCTCTGACTGCATATGTTTGAATGACTTGCCTAAAATCACACAACTTTTTAGTTACAATAAACAGGAATAAAATCTACCTTATAATAAGTATGGTTTGGATTTTATTCTAAAAGAATTTTCTTATGTTTGTCCATATTGAAATCCATCTGCCACTTTCATAATACCCACCCACAACTTTATGATATCATCATGCAAATGATATTTGCCAGCTTGATATTTCAATACTCAGTAGAGCTCAGTGCCATCTAAAACTTTGGAGATTTTATTATTCCCATATTAATTTACAAAATAATCAGCAAATCCCAGCTCCAACTCAACCCCAGAGGACTATTCCATTTTGCCAACATGTTGCTTCCCATACCTAAGGTATTTCACCAGCCATGACAAAATATATTCCTTCATATTATTTCTATTCACTGTCTGTTTAAGTTTAAATAATATTTATTAATAAAATTATCAAAAGCTTTTAGAAATCTATAAAATTACATCTAATAGGCCAGCATTTAATACTGTGATTCTCAAACACTTGAATGAGAATAATCTAGGGTTCTTGTAAAAAATGGATATATTGAGCCATACTCAAGATCTATCCAATCAGAATTTCTGGAGTGGTCCTAAAAACCATCATTTTTAATGTTATACTAAATGTTGTAAGGTGCGGACTGTGCAGTGTCTTTAAGAATGAAGGCTGCATCCTTGGGAGGTCTCAGGAGAACCTGGGTCTTCAAATGTACCACCTGGACTCCATTAGTGGGGTCGTTCTATTCCTGCTATTTCTTCAGAGACAGGATTAGATGAAAGATGTAATTTAAGATCTACACGCAAGTTGTCCTCAGCCTATAAATCCTAGGAATCTGCATTTTCATGACATATCCCAGATATTTCATATATTAAGAACAATTGAGAACTGCTACACTAATCATTACTTGCTAAGTATACATTTTGTAATGTTACATACCTCTTCATATATTTTAAGCTCTTCTTTGTACCAGACAGGATTTCCAGACAAAAGGTGGATGAAACACTACACAGAATTATGTTAAGAAGAATCTTGGTAAAAATTCAGGCTCCTGGGTCTTTCCCTTAGATACTCTGATTTAGTAGGCCTGCAGTGGAGATTGGAGATATTTATTTTTGACTGTGTCACTAGGAAATTTTATGTCCAGGCAGGTGAGGGAACATCTGGTATTTTCTTTTATTTCCATAAGAAACTGTGACTTTATAGTGATTGTCAGTCACGGTATTTTTGCAGTTGGTCGATGTTTCTGGAATAATTTGAAATGTATTTCATTCATAGTTTTAGATCACTTTTAAGGTAATTATTGAAATTTAGATTAATATGCTGTTTTTGTAGGAGTGTCCTCATAATTGAGCTGTCATAGGTGACATAGGTATTTTCACCTTATTTAGACAATCTTCCTATTATTAATAAGATGCCTGTTTTCCTACAGTTACCATTTCTCCTTATCTTACCTTGCACTGCTATTCTTAATATGATCTACCTGATTTTTCTCTGAGCATCAAATAAGGTATTTAAAAATAACCTTGTCTCTCTATGAATCATTTTAAATGATTTCCTTCCATTTTTTTTCTCCTGAACTAATTCTCACATTTTGTCTCAGTTAATTTGTCTAAAACTGAGTAACTCTATGGTGGATATTTTAAGGTTCCCCTTATCCTTCAAGGTTATTGAATTTATATCTTTCTTTATTGAATTATATTCTTATTTTGTGATCACTTTTATCATCCATTGTTAAAAATCACATCCAGGATATTGTGGGCTCTAAAACTACTGCTTCTGGAAAGTCATTTGTAATATTTAGAAGTGTTTCTTCCACAGTTCACTCCAATGAGATATTTTGCAAATTTATCATAAAATAACAAGACTTTTTTTTTTTTAACAAATGTACTGAAACTCATATATTCAAATGAGTGTTACGTTCTTCAGAGTAGACATACTGGGAGGCAATTTACTTACACCAATATAATCTTGCCATTATTTAAAATATTTTAAAACTGAATGATTCATCTTACTATTTTATAACGCTTGTATCGCAGTGCTGTGGAAGGGAGATAGCAGTTGCATAAGTGGAAGGCTTGAAAATGATTAACATTCTTTCTATGCAACAGGCGCCGTGATGAAAGCATTTCATACATCCTCTCATTTAATCTTCACAGCAATACAGCATTTGAGTTTATCTTTCTTTTACAGTTAAACAATCTGTCATACAGACTGGTAGCAAGTCCTCTTAACCTATGTGTCTATGACTCTAAAGAGTAACCTGCTAAATATTATACTTTATTGCTCAGTTACCAACTGGTTAAGGGACTCCCCCAAGGCCATAGTGTTTTTTCCACTGTATCATTATGCTTGCCTTATGATATCAATGCCTAATTGGGGTCTTGGATTACTTTATCAATATTACCTAAAATAAAATTTAAAGGGTATGGTTAGAGATGATCCTCTGTATGAACAGCCCACCTATCCTAGAAGCAATCTTTGCTTCTTTCCAATTTCATCCCTTTAGATGATGTGAGGATTTTTTTCTCAATTTATCAAGAAAGAGAGAATCCATCAAATTTATGAAATTAGATAGCAAGAAAGGAGTAACCCGTTTAAGTAAAATTGGGGTTATGCTCATCTTTGGGAATGATAGAATTCATCTATAGAGAATGTAAGGTTGCTTGCTATATTGTATGTTAATTATCTATCAAAATATCTGCCAAGAGAATACATAGCCTAATTTTCTTAATAATTGGTTGGTTCTACTTAATATTATAGCACACTTTTTTCTTTAAAGGTAGGTTTTTTTTTTTTTTTTAAATATCAGAATGTTAAAAATTTAACTATAAAGGAAAAGAAAATGAAGACTGCACCAAATCCAGGATCCCAAAGAATATTTGTGTTACTCACTGGTTTAATAAATAAATTAAAACCAACATAGAGAAATATTTTGCTGTCACCCTGACAACTTGATGATCAAATACATGTAGTACAAACCTTACAGATGACCAACTTGAAAATGATTCATATGTATAAATAGCTGCCCCACCATAAGTTGGTCATTGCCACAGGCCCTTCTGATTTTTGCCTTTGTTTAAGCAAAAGACATGCCCTCAAGAAGTTTTTAGAGAATTTGAAATTCAGAAGTGAGTGAAAGCAGAAAACAAGTTAAAAAAAAAAAAAAAGCAGTGGGAACAATTTTGAGACTCCAACCTCAGAAATGGATTCTCAGACAGAGCTGGCCAAATGCAGCAGACCCACTGTCTACAATGTCTTCCTCCCCTGTGGCATAAAACGTATACCAAACAAGATAAATTCCACTAATTAAACAGTCATTTAAGTGAATAAGCATCATGCTTTAAAAAATAAGATGCCACAGAGAAAATCAGAGATCAGTATTTTTTACTTTAGTATATATCAGTTAAATCGTATCATTTTGCTTTTGAACATATACCTGTGATAATTTCCCAGGAAGAAAGGAATAAGGATTATTTGGGAAAAGAGTTGGATAGGATGTGAAGGATAATAGGAAGGAATTTGGCATCACTTAAAAAAATGGGGTCAGACAGAGAGCTATTCTGGCAGATTTAATTATTTTGTAATCCCAATTCTGCCTCATTTTTAACTATGCCACCTACCCTTTCTAAACCTTAGTTTCTTTATTCATACAACAGCCTTGAGATTGTTGTAAAGATTAAAATAATCATGCACCTAAAGTCTCTGGCACAGTTCACAGTATTTTTGGTGCTGAGGATTCAAGAATAACACACCCTATGATCCTCAAAGAACTCTTGGTCTAATAAGGAAGATAGACAACACAATGGTTCTGATATCACAATGTGCAAAAAGTAAATCAAGAGGCATCATATGTCAAAGTCACCAAGAGGACAGGCACTAACTCCACAGGGCCATCCAGAGCATTTTCAGTGTGGAGTTGACATTCGAGTGCAGTGTTGAAAGAGAATAGGAGTTTGTCAATTGCCTCAATTCTGGGCTGGTATTATGGACAGAGGGAAAAGCATACCCAAAGGAACAAGAGAAGAAAGGTAAATAAAAAGAAGTAGAATATAAAAACAGTACATCTTTCAATTTTTTGTCGGAGGCTGGCTCTGAAACTATGAAAAAGCATGTGTAGGGAGGACAAGTAATTTATCGTTTTGTGTTATGGCAATCATGATATAATTTATTTAGATCACATTTTATGAACTAGGTAATATTTTGTGAGTTAGATAGCAACCAAACCATTACTTACAATTTTCTATGGAAAAATATCTTTGCCTCCAAAGTGCTGATTTATGGTAAAACACATGAAATACAATTCATTAATTACTTAGCATTATGGAGAACAGCATAGACTCTGCAGCCAGATGTCATGAATTCAAATCCTGGATGTAGCATTTAATAGCCATGACTTTGGACAAGTTTTCAACCTTTCTAATTCAGTCTTCTCAGAAGTAAAAAGAAGGTAATTATTAGACCAGTTCAAGGGGTTGTAAGGATCAGAGTTGCTACATCTAAAGGACTTAGAAAGGTACCTCGTATGTAATAAATCCCATATATGGATTAGGTATTATTTTCATTGCTATATTATCATTATACTTTCAACAGTGATTAGTGCATGACCTGAATGCCATACTAAGCCTCTCATTGTAGTTTTAGGTTTTAATTTATCTCTACAACTTTGGAAATCTTCTAAAAATGTGACAAAAAATCTTTCACAAATTCAATTATTGGCAATATGAAAAAATAATACAACTAGAAGTAAAAAAAACACAAGACCTTACAAATCATAATTGCATCTATCATTAAATTGCTTACTTCCCCAAACCTTGACTTACTAAACCTATTTAAGCCTGTGGAACAAGCAGATTTGTCGAGCTGGGATAAGGTGATATGTAACTTTAAAAAAAAGCAGATTTCGAAAGACTTTTCCGTGTTAGAAATGCAACATTTGTGTAGCCAGAATGTTTGTAGTGAACACCTAGCTATAGGTACAGTCCTACTTCTGGTTCTCTTCTAAAAGCATTCACTCACACCCAAACAGAACTAGGACAATTTGCAAAAGAGGGTCCCATTTGTATTATGAATCCCCTTCTGACTCACTCCCTTCTTTTTCAAAGGGAGGAAAAGTGTATCTTTTACAGTGTATTGAATACCAGTTTCTGTTGCTTTTAAATGTGAACAGTTATATTCAATAATTATAGTTACTTTGTGGTCAAAATATTTTTGTCCTCTATTTTGGCTTAATACTGGCTAATATGTTCAACAAAAAAGGGTAATAAGGAAATGTATTAATATTTTTCTACTGTTGTATGTTGTCTAGTCAAATAGGTTATTTTGTGAAAAGAAAGGGATGAAAACTCAAATACATTGTGATTTAATCATCACCATTAACAGTTCATCATTAAGACAGGATCTCTTTTCATCAGTGTCAAAGACCTAAGATAAATCTCTTTAATGAACAAGGAATAAACAGTGCTACAATATATTAATGGGTTAATCCATTTTAAAATATTATATCTTTTTTGTCATATACACATGTATACATATATATAGAATGAAAAACTTATAAATTAAATTTTTCTTCCCAAATGACATTGAAATCTGAAACTACCTATGAGGATTTGGAGGAAATTCTGGAAGCTTTATGATACTTTTCCAGTCCTGATAAATGATAAATTCTAGAAAGAATTTGAAGATTAGTCATTCTATGCCCGCATATATAGTTCGTGCTCAAAAACTAGCCCCTATCACTTGGCTTGTGGTAGACTAGGACTATTCATGTTCACGAACCTCCCATGATCCAAACCTGTATGACCCTAAACTAAGTGTAGGGCATGGCTCTAGCCACCAATAAATTATCTATCTCATTATAGAGAAATAAGACATGCAAACACAAAACTTTAAATAAAACATGACTAAGTAGAGATGGGAAGTGTAAATAGTATATTTATATAATCTTGAATGCTTTAAGAATTTATAGGATGGATCCATCATTGTGGTCTACTGTGGGAATAGAAGATATTCTTGAGGAAAAGAAATTCAATCCAGCCTTGTCAATGGAGAGTCTTTGAGTGGACATATGGGTTGATAACTTCAATATAACAAATGAATTAATGTCCCATTTCAGAAACAGTTTAACCAAAGCAGTGTACTTACAACGGTCAAGAGGTAACTAAGATTGAAAAATTAGCTTTGGAGCAGATTTTTAGGGCTTTACATGCCAAAATGTAAAGGAGTTTGAATTTTACCAATAAGGTAATGGGGGATTTTTTAAAGAAAGGAAAATATGATGATAATGGTGTTTTACAAAGATCAAGCTGGAGTCATTGTACAGAATAGATTATATAGAAAAGACTGCAGAATCAGGGGCCAAGAATACCAGTGATCAAGATCAAGGTAGTGAAGCTTTGAATTAAAATTATGATTATGTCTGTGGAAAAAAACAGGAAGAGATACTAGAAAGATACAACAGATACTAGAAAGAATATTACAAAATTCCTTCCTTTGCTCCTGAAACACTCTTATACTTCAAATGAGAAGTAAAGAAACTATTTATTAAAACCAATCTAAGATAGCAGATCAAAATTTTCATAGGAAAATGAAACCTAGTATTCAATAGGAGAAACTTATGGACCATGAAATCCAGGCTGACCCAAAGAGTGAAATGTAGCCAGATAGAACTTAAGCAATTTATGTTCAAGCACTGCAGGTACAAAGAATAAATTTCATTTCCTCATTGCTAGAAACCACAATGCAATGAGGGATATAGAGAAGTAAACATCTTTAAAATACAATGAGATATGCACTAAAATAATGGTTTGAACTGTGTACTGTGAAAACAAAGAGTAGAGTGAAATTAATTCTTCTAAAGATGGGGAGTTGAGTACAATTTTGAAAGCTGAATGATAGTTTATTAAGTGGAGGAAAAGGTTAAAAGAATTAGATAGAGGGGCAGAAGCATGTGGTTGTAAAATGGCATGGTTAGTTTGGGAAGTGGGGAAAAGCACTGTGTGACTACAGTGTGAGATTTGTGAGGAGAGGAGTCACTCATCAGGGAGAGAAGGTCCAGACTGCGAAGGGCTTTGAATGCAGTGCTATTTAAAAAACATTATTGTGTAAACAGAGTCCTTAAGCAGGGAACTGGCATTAAAAAGTTTTTGTTGTTATTTTTGTTGTTTGTTGGTCTTTGTTATTTATTTGCTTGTTTACTTTCAGGACAATAACTCTAGTAGTAGTAGAAAAGACAGACTAACAGATTCAAATGTTGATCGGGGTCTTGAATAGCTTTTTGGAGAAAGGAAAGGTTGACAGTATGCCCCAGCTCTATTCTTCCATTGACTAATGAAAGTCAAATGAATGCAGTAGGGGAAAAATGCAGGTTTCTTTTTGACAATCAGATAGAGTGAGGAGTTAAAACAGCTGTACCAAAATATGTTTGCTTATAATTACCTGGCATTTCAAAGGACCAGTTACAAAGACATCAGAAAGAAAGACAGACTAAAGGAGAATTAGGGGAAGGACTGGGTTAGATAGTAAAGTTTATTCAGATTTAATGATGATGGTTTTGACCAATAAGATAATTGGAATAGCTGTACACAAATAACTTTAATACAAGGTAGAACATAATTAGTATCATAAGAAATAAAATGCTATGGTAATGCAGAAGTATGGGAAAAAAATTCTTGCTGGAGGAATTACAGAAGTTTTCTACACTAAAATAAAGTTTTCTGCACTCCCCCTCTCCCATCCCCCCTCCTCCACTGCTTCTTCTTCGTTTTCTTCTTCTTCTTCTTCTTTTGATGAGATAGAATTCGAAGTGAACTTTATTGATAAACTAAAATTTAGATAAGGACCAACAACATGTGTGAAGGTTCAACATCAGTTAAGGATGAATTATGTTTTGAAAATACAAAGCATTTCTGTTATATAAAATATTGGATGCATGAAGGCAAAGAGTGAGAGTAAATTTGAAAAGATTACCTAGGACTAGAACATTGAAGTCTATGAGTGGAAAACTACAAAATATTGACAATAAATAAAGAGAAAGGATCCACAGCATGCTTTTCAGGAGTTGCAGTCAATTCTAATGCAATAATCTCTCATCCTTTTAGTTCAGTCTTCCTCATTTACAGAAGATCTTGTATTCTGTCTTGGTGTCATCTATATTCACATCAATGATCCTTTCAGTGTCCTGACCTCTCAGTGTCTTGACCTCCTTGCTTCCCACGAACCTGTACTCCTTCCCACCTTAGCCACTCATTACAAAGGTAATAGCCAGAATTTTTCCATTACCAATCATTCTGCCTTCATCAAAATTTCAATTTTAAGTAAACAGCTCTTTGCCCACAGCCTCCTTTCTGTCCAAATAATTCTGTTTATCACTTTCCACACAAATAATTTTTCAACCCCTCAGGCTCCCCAGTCCTTTGATTAATCCACTATTTCACTGTCTGCCACACCTTCGTGGCCTCAGGTGCCTTCCCTCTCTAGCTTAGATTACAGACTCACCCATTATAAACATTTTCCCTGTACGCTCTTAAATCTGTTTCTCCCCAATCTATCTATCATATTTTACTCACTTGGCAGTAAGTAAGTAACACACGCTTCACAAAGTCAAAGAAAACTTGAGAAAAAAAACAACGATGAGTTTTAAATAATGGACTTATTATAAAGCTATATATATATTTGTTATGTAGATATATTTACAGAGAAGTTTCTGCAATTTTATTTGTGAATACAAATTTATAAAAATAACCAAAATAATTTTTTTAAAGAAGGACAACTTTTCAACATACTTCTGATTCAAAGTGAATATTCAACCTTTAGTTATCAAATTTTTTAAGTTTGCTCTTTCTATCCTATTATTTTAATGCTAGGGAGCTTATATGTTTGCTCATATATATATGGTTGTTTCTTTAGACTTTACTTTCATAAGTTCTTTTTCCAAGTTATTGATGCACAAGGAATGAGCCCTCAGATGGTGATGGTGAGAGATGGGTATATTTCCTTAAATCACTGTGGCATAAGCAGCAGAAGAAAATATGTCTTAAAATTCGGTAATCAGAGGAAAGCGATTACAATAGGAGGCAACACCTTGATCGATATATTCTTGATGGTTGGGTAGGGGAAAAAAATCTATTCCTGATTTTTTTCACTGATTCTGTTCTCTGATTTTCAGAATATACATAATTGTGATGAAAAACATCTTCTAATAATAAACCTCTCTGATTCTTCTTAATGTCCCCAGATAAATAATGCCATAATTGTGCATGTATTTGAAGACAGCATAAGTCATTTATTTCCTTTTGCCAAGAGATCCTTCAATCTCTTTATTTACCTAACAATGACTCACCTCGAGAAACTATGATTCAGGGTAATATAAAATTTTTGAAGTGAGAAAGCAATATGTTGTCTATCTATCTAGGCTTGTGAAATTGTTACTTAGGGGCTCATCAGGGAATTGAAAAGAAGGCTTCTGGACAAGTGTTTAAGTGATTAAAATTTCCACAGATTATAATTTTTAACTTATGTGAGTACAGTAAGTAAAAAGGGACCTGTTAATGTGTAACATATATTCCCTAACATACCACTACTAGATTTCTAAACCCACAATACCAGGTAGGATTCTCATTATACGTGAGAAAATGGACCCACAGAGGCTCTGTCATTGCCTCCGTGTTTCAGTAGAGTCAGGGATGGAGTTGGGATTTTCATCATTTATCTACAATCACAGGTTGATATTTAATATTTCCTGAAAGGATGAGTACAGTATTGTGACACAATATCTGTAGGCATAATGTGAGCTACTTAGTCATTTCCTTTCTCCCCTCTCTCATCACATATATTTCTGATGAAATAAAGGGAAATCCCCAAGACATTTCATTAAGTCATTTCAATGCATGTAAATGTGCAAACCATATAATGTGAAAACTATATATTAGTTCATAAGACCTTCTTTTTGATACTTATCCTAGGTACACCTTCATTACACTTATTGTGTTCAATTTACCAATATGTAATCACTGATAACAATGAGTATGGATAATAATAACTCCAGGTGCTATCTCTAAATAAAATCAGATGTCTATCAATTGTTGCAACTATTTTTCCAAACAAGTGCTCGTGCAAATTTATCAAGACTCTGCTGAGTCATTCTAATAGACAAATGATAAAATACAACATTCCTTGATATTATTTATCATCTAGCTCCTACTTATGTTTGAAATTTCTCTCTCAATCTTACTCCTTCTCACTTCTTACTCTCTTACTCCTTCGTACTCAACCCAATAAAATTAAATTTCTGATAAAATTCCAGACAGAATCTCAGTTCCATGTCTTTGCTAATAGTCCCTTCTACTTGAAAGTCACTAAACCTCCACAGTCACATTTTCAACTCCAATCCCACTGTCACAATCCACTTAAAGCAGTTCCCCATTTTTCTCAATAATCTCTCCTTCCTCTCAACTTCCATAGTACTTTATCTTGTGCTTTTATAATTTCATTTATCCTCTTTTACTAGGAGATATGTAGATATATAGATACAGATATAGAATATTTGTATCCTCTATTAGAATTTATATTTATGATTAAAAGGTACAATGTTTTAAAATAGGATATATTGTATATATTGATTTGTCTCAGCCCCTGTCCCTCCACCACTCCATCTTGCCTTTGCCTAATCTAGAGTATGATAGACTCAGAATCAAGATAAGTTATGAGATAGAACCTGACAAAGGGTCACCAGTGGTTATGCTGAGCTCAATGAGGTATCAGCCAGGACTCTTTTTGGCTGTAAGTGAGAAACCCAACTTGAAATAACTTAAACAAAATAGGGAATTCATTTTATTTAACTGAGAGAAGAGCAAGAGGCTAAATCCCAAGTAGAACTGACATGCTACTAGTACTCTTTTTTCATCTCTCCTCTATCTGCATTGGCTTAATCCTATCTAAATGGCTTAATTCTCTTCAATGACAGATTACCTCCTTCCACTTGTGGAAGCTCCCGAGGCTCTCAGACATGCAGGCTCTTTTTTGCCATGAAGGAGAAAGTGAGACTTGGGCTTCTGGTCCTTGGCTTAAAAATGCCAACCTCAGCCGCCCGTCCATGAATCAAAGATTGTGTCCAGGACAAAGAGGTAATCTAACTGGACAAGCTTGGGTCAGATGCCCATAACAAGCTAATAACTACAGCAGAACTTATAGGAAGATAGTGGCTCCCATTTAACTTTCATGGTTAGAGAAGACGGAAGAAGCACTTCCCCCAAAAAACACTGAAAAAATAGCCGTTATTCTTGGAAGACAAGAAACAGTTGTTGAGTGCAATTGGCAAAGACAATGAAGATAAAAACGTAAATACTCATTATTTGAACATAAGAAGATTACCAGCCAAACCTTTTTAGCTCATTAGCTAAGTCAAATTTTTAAGACTTACTGAGCATGAATTCTTGACCCTAGACATGACATTACTGTGAGTGTCAGATGGAAATGTCATTTGAAATATTTATTTAACAAGTGCTATCTCCTGGACACTGACCCAGTCAGAACTGATGTCTAGACAACCAGGGAAAAAAACAGCTCTAGTGTGAGTGCCAGTACAAGTTAAATATAATTTGCATTACTGTTAGGGCAAGCCATCAATGAATACAATATGATTGTAGACCCGCTGTATGCCATTTTTTTAGCCATTTTAGTCTGTTACACTCCAATCCCCACATGACAAGTAACGTGATAAAAATCAGAATCAAGGTAGGTCCAACTTTGAATTTCTTTAATGTACATAAAATCATCAAGAGAAATATCTTTGTGTATATACAAAGATTATGTATCACTAGGCTTGGAATTGAAACCTATAGCCTGAAATTTTAGTAAATTTTCCAGATTATTCTGAAGTCATTGGTTCTTTGTTCTGCCAATGCACTTGGAGAAACACTGCTCTAAATCACATTCCACTTAGGGAAAAGCACCCTAGCACTTTGTAAGTAATTGGAATAAATAAGAAAATCAACAACCATGAAGACATGGGAGAGTAATGTGCTCTCAGCTGGAAGGCTTCTCTTTATTAGGAATTAGAGTAATTTGAGGTCATCTTCTACTGGCATGTAATTCCAAAGTAGGGCAGCCAAGTAACCCAGAAGAAACAGGTGTGGGGAAGGAGATGAAGACACAGTATAGTGTCTCTTGAGCATATTTAGCTTAATACTGGAGCAATGAAAAAATAAAAGAGCTACCTTGATTGAAGAGATAAGCCTAATATTTTGATCTTTAACTATGTGTCTTATAAGACTATTTCCCTTTCCTTTCACTATCAAATAATACCGGAGAAAAATAAATTACAAGCTAAGCTGCATATGACTTGAGATATTAAAAATTACAGCTGAAATAAACCAAATATCCATGGCAGACAGTTAATGATTGATATAGTACATGTGATATGCCTGTACTCTTATATTCTGTGATTGAAATTCCTCAATAGAGTGATGTCAAGAAAATAGCTGTAAACTTAAGGTGAGAAAACTCCTATTTTGCCCTATTTCCACCAACAGCTTTCAATAGGACTTTGAACCAGTTACTTGACCTCTTTGACTGAGCCCTTTCATCTTTGAAAGAAAGAGGTAAATTATATAAACTAAAGTGAACTTTATTTTTTTTTGTACATACCATATTTTATTTCATTTTATTTTATCTTATCACAGATCCAAAGATAGGTTTTATTTATTTATTTATTTTTGCTAATAAACAGAAATTTATTTTTCATAGTTGTGGGAGATGGAAGTCCAGGATCAAGGTACCAGCATGTCTGGGGCAGGCCCTCTTCTGCATTGCAGACATGGCAGAAGGCGTAAAGGGACTCTATTGGGACACTTTTTTTTTTTTTTAACTTATCTATTTTATACATATTAGTGTATAAATGTCAATGCCAATTTCCCAATTCATCCCACCACCCACCCCCACCTCCATTTTCCCCTCTTGGTGTCCATACGTTTGTTCTCTACATCTGTGTCTCTATTTCTGCCTTGCAAATCTGTTCTTCTGTAGCATTTTTCTAGATTCCACATATATGTGTTAATATACGATATTTGTTTTTCTCTTTCTGACTTATTTCACTCTGTATGACAGTCTCTAGGTCCATCCACATCTCTACAAATGACCCAATTTCATTCCTTTTTATGGCTGAGTAATATTCCATTGTATATATGTACCCCATCTTCTTTATCCATTCATCTGTTGATGGGCATTTAGGTTGCTTCCATGACCTGGCTATTGTAAATAGTGCTGCAATGAATATTGGGATGCATATGTCTTTTTGAATTATGGTTTTCTCTGGGGATATGCCCAGTAGTGGGATTGCTGGGTCATATGGTAATTCTACTTTCAGTTTTTTAAGGAACCTCCATACTGCTCTCCATAGTGGCTGTATCCATTTACATTCCCACCAACAGTGCAAGAGGGTTCCCTTTTCTCCACACCCTCTCCAGCATTTGTTGTTTGTAGATTTTCTGATGATGCCCATTCTAACCAGTGTGAGGTGATACCTCAGTGTAGTATTGATTTGCATTACTATAATAATTAGTGATATTGAGCAGCTTTTCCTGTGCCTCTTGGCCATCTATGTATCTTCTTTGGAGAAATGTCTATTTAAGTCTGCTGCCCATTTTTGGACTGAGTTGTTTGTTTCTTTAATATTGAGCTGCAAGAGCTGTTTATATATTTTGGAGATTAATCCTATGTCAATTGCTTCATTTGCAAATATTTTCTCCCATTCTGAGGGATGTCTTTTCGTCTTGTTTATAGTTTCCTTTGCTGTGCAAAAACTTTTAAGTTTCATTAGGTCCCATTTGTTTATTTTTGTTTTCATTTCCATTACTCTAGGAGGTGGGTCAAAACAGATCTTGCTGTGATTTATGTCAAAGAGTGTTCTTCCTATGTTTTCCTCTAAGAGTTTTAGAGTGTCTGGTCTTAAATTTAGGTCTTTAATCCATTTTGAGTTTATTTTTATGCATGATGTTAGGGAGTGTTCTAATTTCATTCTTTTACATGTAGCTGTCCAGTTTTCCCAGCACCACTTACTGAAGAGACTGTCTTTTCTCCATGTATATTCTTGCCTCCTTTGTCATAGATTAGGTGACCATAGGTGCATGGGTTTATCTCTGAGCTTCTTATCCTCTTCCATTGATCAATATTTCTGTTTTTGTGCCAGTACCATATTGTCTTGATTACTGTAGCTTTGTAGTATAGTCTGAAGTCAGGGAATCTGAGTCCCTCATAGTAATCTTGATTACTATGTGTCTCAGCATGTTTCTCTTTGGGTTTATCCTGCCTTGGACTCTCTGTGCTTCCTGGAATTGGGTGACTATTTCCCCTCGCATGTTAGGGAAGTTTTCCTCTATAATCTCTTCAAATATTTTCTCAGGTCCTTTCTCTGTCTCTTCTCCTTCTGGGACCCCTATAATGCGAATGTTGGTGCATTTAATGTTGTCCCAGAGGTCTCTTAGGCTGTCTTCATTTCTTTTCCTTATTTTTTCTATATTTTGTTCCATAGCAGTGAATTCCACCATTCTGTCTTCCAAGTCACTTTTCCGTTTTTCTGCCTCAGTTATTCTGCTACAGATTCCTTCTAGTGTATTTTTCATTTCAGTTATTGTATTGTTCTTCTCTGTTTGTTTCTTTAATTCTTCTAGGTGATTGTTCTTTAATTCTTCTAGGTCTTTGTTAAGCATTTATTGCATCTTCTCAATCTTTGCCTCCATTCTTTTTCTGAGGTCCTGGATCATATTCACTGTCATTATTCTGAATTCTTTTTCTGGATGGTTGCCTATCTCCACGTCATTTAGTTGTTTTTCTGGGGTTTTATCTTGTTCCTTCATCTGATACACAGTCCTCTGCCTTTTCATTTTGTACATCTTTCTGTGAATGTGGTTTTCATTCCACAGGTTGCAGGATTGTAGTTCTTCTGCTTGCCGTCTGCCTTTTCTAAGCTAAACTGAACTTTAGCTGTAACATAATTATCCCATGAAAGACTAAGCAAAATTTAATCCCTGAATGTAATCGTGTGTTTAAAGAACAAGACGCACCTAAGGAGCTTTCTAATCTGTCCTTATATCACCATTATCAGAGTAAAATTTAAAAGAACTAGTTATGTCTTACAGTGTAGTTCAAATTAGGTAAAATAATTTGAAGCCTTGTACTTTAACCTTTTAATTTTATTTTAATATCCAGTTCAGATATTAGCAAACCTCTTTGACCCTGGAGTGAGGCTTAACAGTGTCTTCGGACATACAGAAATCATTTAAGTAACACCAGAAGCCACTACATGGGCAAAAATTACTTCCCAAACCCTACCAGGAGTGCCTTTCCTTTGAATCATCCTTAAGAATTAAAGCTGTAAAAGAATGTCTTCTTTGCAATTCACAAATGTTATCTGGAAGGGAATTTGAGAGAAGGCATGGATCTGGCTCCTATTACCCCATAATATCAGTAATATCTTGGTATTGTTTTGAGGCAGATCCAGGTTTTGAAGGGCTTGAAATGTTGTACAATTATTGGACCTTCTTTAATATAAAGAATACAAAAGTATTAATATAAAAGTGGATTCTAAAGGGAATTTGTAGTTAGGTTAGGAAAAAGATAATCAAAACAAATTACTGGAATTTGGAGATTCAGGTTCTTTTCTTCTGAGATGTCTTTAAACAATTTACTAGAAATAATTATATAGAAATATTTTCTAAATTCAGCCTGACTTTCACTGCCTTTCTACAACATTCTACAGAACTCAACAACTGCCAGCACTCACAGGGACCTATGCAAGTAAGGTATTAAGTTTAATAAGCTTAAGCTTAATAAGCATCATGATAAATCATGTATTATTAAATCATCAGGTTAACAGGCAGACAGGAACAAGAATACTACAGAATCAATGTTAAGAGTGGATGAGGAGATCAGAAGCTGACTTCAGGTGGGCAGTCAAGGTAGCCACTGAACAGGATGCCTAGAAGTCCTTATATGGGGGCTTCCAAGTAAGAGAGCATTAAAGATAAACTCCTCATCACTGGATACACTCAGCCAGGCAACACTAGCAGGCCAAATACTGTCATTCGGGAGATATACAGGAAAAAAATATAAAAAAAAAAGAAAGGAAGTTGGAGAATATATGAGCGGGGCAGAAGGATATAGGAAAAAAGAAGTAGAAGAGAAAAACAATATTGAGAAAGAGATAGAGAAGTGCTTAAATATCTGTTTTGAGTAATATCGTAGTACCAACCACTCAATTCACTTGCTGTGTATCAGGAACTTGGTGCTCGGTGAACATTAGACTTGGAAGGAATCAAGGGAGTTAGTCTGACAGAGCAGGACATTACATTAATGACAGTTTTCTTCTATTCCCTCAGTTTTCAGATTAGAAAATGAGACACAGAGGTCACTGACCTGTCAGAGGTGCTGTAGGCTAGTCATGAGCAGGGCCAGTGTCCACAAGCCCAATATCTGAGGAAAACATCAGTAATGTTTTCTTTATGATTGCTTTGCAAAAAACTAGGAAAAAAAAAAAACAAAGCAAAGATAATATTCTTGTCCTCAGTGAACTTAAACATTTTCCATCTAAAGTTGTCTACATTCTTTATTCCTTCAAGGACCATCTCAAATCAAAATTTAAAATAATAATAATAATAATAAAGGGACACATAAGGGTTTTCTTTGCCAAAGGTAACCATTTCTCCCTTTGCATGCCCAGTGCATCTTGCCTTCATATCTTATGACATTTACTTCTTCCTCTGTCTGGGTTTCTTCCTCCTCTCTCTTCCCTGATCCCACACACACACACCAAGGAATTACACGTAGAGCTATACACATACACAGATCTCTATGTGCACATATGCCCCTATACAGAGACACCACTAAAAACACACACGCAAGCTCCTGAGAGAAGCATCTGTGCTCAATCACAATTGTGTCCTCTGTGGTACTTTACACATAGGGATCTGCTAAAAATTATTTCTGGGGGAAATTAGCTCCAGGGCTACCTGAGGACACAAGCACTGGAATTCACCAGGCATCACTAGTGTATGATTTTTTTTAAATTGAAGTATAGTTGATTTACAATGTTGTGCTAATTTCTGCCATACAGCAAAATGACTCAGTTATAGTGTATTGTTCTTTTGATAGGTGAAAGCCCTCTGCAATCTCATGGCTTTAACTGCCACCTGTGAGTGATGATATTAAGTATATATCAGCTGTTCAGAACACATCTCCAGCTTCATCCTCTCACTGCATTCTAAATATCTTATAGGTATCAAAGACAATACTCCCAAAATAGAAATCATCAAGTTTCCCACCATAGCTGCATGCTTTTCTTTCACTTACATCACCCCACCCCTCTCCCAAGCTGGAAATCTTACTGTTGTTATTGATGAGGCCCACAACCTTATCTCAAGTTCCCCTATTATGTGCAAAGTTCAAGTCTTTCTTGTTTTTTCTCATTCTAATGCCTCTTCTCTTTTTTTTTTTGCTGTATAATTCAAGTCTAGGTTTTCATTATTTCTAACTTGCATTATTGAAATAATATAATTGATTTACTGGTCTCTGCTCCAATTCCAGTATATACATCTCAACAAAATGCCAGTCTCCTATTCAAAATTCCAAATGCTCCAAATTACTTACAGATTAAAATTTGAATGTCTTGCTCTGATAATCAAGGCCCTCTATTTTTTGGACTCCATTTATATTTCCAAATTTGCCTAGTATGGTTTCCCTTCACTTACCAAGAAGCCAGAAAAACTGATATTCCTATTTCTGGTGGTTTCCTATCTCTTTGTTCCTGCAGTTCCATTTACTTTCTCCTTTCTCTCACTTATACAAATTCTAACTATTCTTATAATTCCCTC